>NC_056741.1:1531809047-1531819047 GCF_019279795.1 Protopterus annectens | reverse complement strand
CAGTTGTTTATGCCATTTCTTACAGCATTTAGGTGTTTGAAATACATAATAACTGATTAATACAACTCTCAAAGAAAACATATGATACCGTAATCTTCAAAAGATAAGATACATTCCTGTCTAGGCTAAAATCTTCAAGTAGTACAACAATAAAAAACACACTTGCCTTGAAGACAAGAATCAATCAACACTTAATTACAGATGTAGTTCAACAGTCTCCAATTACACTCTGTAGTCTACCCCCAGGGGAAAAAGTATCAATAGTCACAATGTAAATATCACAGTTACATAACAATGCTTAACTTAAAATGGTACTATCACACTGACAAACAGAACTGTGTGCAAAACAGTAAGCTCTAGCCCACCACTGTCCCCATGGTGAAATGTATGAAAATGTACAGCCATATACTTTTATGTTTCTTATTACTGATATTCTTCATATGTTCTAACAGCCTAGTTTAAACACATTTAATACCCCTCCCCATTAAATGTCTTACAAGGGCATATAACAGTGTTCTTTATACACTGACCTCGTGATTGTACAGGGTCACATGTTGTCCAGCTGTAGCCCTCATATATATGGACCCCACCCCACAACTTCTGTGGGAGTCCACAACATCACTGGAATGATAGCAGGAATGTCAGCACTAAATAATGATAAACCATACCTCTTACTGCATGACATCTGAACAACGCCTGGTATATAAGTGGAGTACAGAGGCTAAAACACAAGGGCCATATTTGAAATATTGCTGTTATACACTGTGAACATTGCTGGTGTTACAGGATTGTTTGCAACATACCTTTACTGAGGAATATGAAGTCAGAAACACAAATGGATGTTGCCATGTACTGATAGCAATCAACAGAGAGAATGTCACTTATTTGTCAAGGACAAGACCTGTGTGGGGAACAGACAAAACATAACAGGTAATCCTCTGGCCTTCATGTGGATAGCCCCACAGTTGAGAGCTATGCAGACAGACTGCATTCCATGCAAAACTAGCATGTACACCCTAATCCTGTAAAACTAGCAGTATGCAATGCATATAACACCATACTCACACACTGTCCCTAGGTCTGGAACCTCATACAAACATGTAGTTGGCCTGTGTCTACATATCTTGTTGTAAGAGGTATTCCTACCTGCTGTCTGTAACACTGCTGCCCCCACACATGAAGGATGTCTTCCATACAGGCAAGGTAAAAGGACAACACCCACATGATGTAGTTATTTAAAGTAGTAGGTTGCTATGGCATTGGCTATTGGAAGAACTATACAGCTGCCTGCATGCAGTTAGCAAGTGGGGAACAGCAACTGGTGCAGAGGTCATCATCTGAACATGAGCATCACCTACAAAAGCCATGCTGCAACCTGTTCAAACCAACTCGATCTCAGTAGTGTGGAGAGAGAGAGAGAGAAAAGAAAAAAGTAGAAACAACATAAACAAAACCTAAAAAAATAAGAAACAAGAAGACAACTTGTGCACAGAAGGAACATAAAAATAAACCAGGTATGTGAAACAGGTAAGCATGTAATTGAATGTAGTACTAATGGGATAGTTGATTATGAAAGATATATATGTGCCATCAATACTTGCTGTAATGATGTCCTGCTGAACAAATGCTATGGACATATCATCTGGCTCTGTCTGCAGTGGGCCATACCTGTCTATTGTGCAGATCTTCACAGAATGTCAAGATTTAGCCATCATAGTGTTTGTTCTGTTCCTGCAAACATCTATATTAATCTGGCAAATAGCTGGAGATGGAAGTAATGAAGTAATGGCAGACACATGAGTTTCAGACCCCATCACTTTCAGAACAGTCATGGTAATGCAAAATATATCATGCTACAAACTTCATAGGATTGTAATGGGCATATATACGATCTGTCCATATATATCCCCCCAATGTTATTCTTTGTCTACATGGGAGGCTCTAAGAAGTGGATAGGTCGGGTCACAGCTGAGAAGCCTGACACACCCTGGGAAAGGACAGCTCATATATGGCAACCTCTAGAGTGTCTGTCAAACAGTTGTGTCTGTGCCACTACTAGGCCAGTTAATGTGATGTTGCCCATATCCATATGTTACCTGTGAATATGAGTATTATACATGTTTGTATTGTAAATCTAGGATACCTATATAGGACATGAGCATAGTAAAGAATTGTTGCAGATGTATGTGTTAAACTGCATGTGATATATTGAATTAATAACATTCAGCTATACAGTGTTCTGCTGGACAATGTTCACAGTTGTGACAGATATATGTAGTCATGTACACATATACTTGTGTTATGTCATCTATATTAATACTTTATCAAAACTGATTTCCCTGTGTTGTCACCCAGTGATGTGGACCAATGGCCAGAAGTCATGGTATAACAGGCTGAGATGTATGACTGAGCTGCAAGACTGTAAATACAGTGTGCCATACTAACATAGAACACACGTGTATACCACTTATCCCCTGAGCATGTGTATGTATACATATGTTCAGCTGAAAGGCACGGAAATAATAACATGGGTCACAAGCAGTCCAGAAAATAGGATGTGCATGTTGCACGTGTGTAATATCATTGTCACTGCATACAACCAAATAAAATGTGTACTGCTACTGATTGTTGCATTGCCATGACACTGATATGGGTACTGCAGTAGGCATGTTTATCAGGTAGTAATCAGAGAGGTGTACAACTGTGTTATGACCCACTGTTGATGCCTACCACTGACAGCTATATCAACACCCATATACACTGGATATCAAAGTGTACACATCACTGTTGGAATGCCAGATCTGTGTGCTGTATGCCAATGAACCACAGAAAGTCATGTCAAAACGTTTCTCACTTCAAATGTGACCCATAACCTGTACATTTCTACTGAAAATGAAACAAAGTTGTTTCATAGAAGGTGAGCAACCATTGCCAAGTGAATATGTGATATGACATTAGAGTACAAACCAAGACAAATGGGTGCTGTAATAATCTCAGCAGGTGTTTACACAACATAGTATAAGGGTGTGCACACACATTCAGCTGGCTTACTGTACTGAGTATTAATTCCCATATGTTTTCATAGGACAGGTTATGTTCCCTATTGAACTGAGCAGGTTATAGGTCACATCACAGGTGTGGATTGTATTTACTTGCTTTTGTGGAGTCATGTTTCAATTGCACAACTACCATGCATTGTAACAGGAGTGTGTGAACTTTATATCCAGTGTTGCCATATGGAAACAGCAGTACCTGACCTATACAACCAACTTCCACCAACGATAGAGTAATCCCCGTTGGTGGACAGCAGCAAGACACAATGCACATAATAGTTTGCTATAGTGGCTGTACAGGGACACATAGGTGCAGACCACAAATTGGAAGCAAGTGCACCTCTATCTGAGAAAACATGTAAGTTCACAGGTGACTTTGTGTAAGGTGAATATGACTAGAAATCAGACATCTCTAAACCACCAAGGCCAACTGCAACCATGTCTCTACATATGTACGCAGTCTCAGAACCAGTAACACAAGTCAACCTGTACTGGGGGTAAAGCACACCTCATACACACATACCATGGAAACAGGCAACCTGCATCAGACAGGATAGGCAGGAACAGTGGCACCCTGTCTATAACATTAGTACAGGAGGATATGCATATCAACCACACTCCTGCTCACATCAATGGTGAGCATGGACATAATGCTGACTGAAGGCAACAACAGCAAGTCTCTGTGGGGCATGAGAACATCACAGTTTGCCTCCTACATGGACACAGGCATATGCTCACAGTTCCATCACACATACAGTCAAACATGCTACCATACAGACACCATCCACATGGAAGATGGCCACTGCCAACTCTCTACACAGAAATGAATGATGAATAGAGGATTATGCCATTAAGTGTCCAACATTGGGGGGACTGGACAGGTCAGGGCTAGGAGTGTAATGCAAAATATCAAAGCCATGATAGGTTACAGTGTTATGGTATAGTCTCAATTATTTTCAATTAATATCCACTGTTGATATGCATGTGGACAACTGTATGAGGTCCTGTAACCTTTTATCCTGTTTATGTTTTCCAGGTACAATGCCCCAAGAATGTCTCCCGCCTTCACCACCCATGAAAAGGAGACAATTATTCAACATGTCATCCTACATCATGACATGCAATTCAGCCACAGGACCCAGGATCTGCAAGAGAGGACCACCCTGTGTAAAGAGCTTGTTCACAGGGTCAACGATGTCAGCCTGCACAACTGAAATTATGAGAAGGTGCGGCATCATTGCACAGATCTGATCCGCCACACTCATCAGCATGCTGCTACAGTTAGGAGGCACCAGCTAGCCACAGGTAGGGGTCATGCCATCCAGCCCCCACTGACACATGCTGAGGAGCTGCTCACCAGCCTTGGGGCACCCGCCCACCAGACAAGCCAGCAGGCTGAAGACAGCATTGTGGAAGTGGGTGCCACCCACACAATGGATGAGGAGCATGCAGGTAAGGCCCCAGGTACATTACTGTACAACTGTTGCTTATCCATTTTCATCTGTAAAGTATGTACATGCATATGTCAGATTAGATAGTCTGTTGCTGCAGTATAGTAATGAACAAATGTGCATAATCTCTAGTATTGTAGGTTTGTACTGTTGTGCTGAAATGTTGCTCCCACTCTGTACGAATGCCACAGGTGTGGCTACTGACATTACTTCTCTCACACAACTATTTAGGTCCCTCTGGTATACAACTGGGGAAGCAGCCTGTAGCTGGTGAGTATGGACTTGTTTTGTTCAGGTTTGCCAATACACTGGCCATATTATGGCCATGCTATTTGTCATGCACACATTTAACACACCTACCCATAATGCATGCTGTACATGTTCACTTATTGTTGGCGTTAAGTGCACTGCATCACAGTGGTCACCATGGTGGCATATCTGAAGGGTATGTAAGAATCCTGCAGTATACCTAACAACCTGTCAGTGCAAGATGTGTGGGCAGAGATGAACATAATGGTGGGACAAATGGCCTACAGTAGGGACATGTCTAAAACATTTCCCTTATACAGTGGCTACAACAGTGTATATACCACTATTACAATGGCAACTGCTCCTGATATAAACAAGGGAAAACCACAATACCACATTCCACACCTTTTACTACCTGTGATGTGATCCTAACATGAGCAATGAATGTGTAATATGGAATCCTATGTTAGGATAACAATATGGGGAATATATACCTTAACAAACACTGGATGCTTATCTGTGCTCACACTCCAAATAACATATTGTTGAAGCAGCTTGTGATGTACTGACAACATTCACTCTTGCACACACCTTCCATCAAGTACAGGGCCTCAATGTCACACCACATAATGGTCTGCTGTCCAAGAAGAATGTCCATGATATTTGCCCGCTCACCTTCAACAGAGGCAGCCATGGCTTGCACACATCTTACAAACAATGAAATGGATCCCATATCCGAAAGGTAGCACTCAGGAGTGGGAAAAGTAGCCTTACCTCACCATTGCATATACCATGAAAAACAGTGCAGACAGTCATGTATGTATGTATGAAGTATGGGACAACATTGATGTAAGAAAAAAAACAGATGCCCATCAAAAACAGATGACAAAGCATGTTGCAAAATGGTCATGGAGGCTGCCCAGAAACATGCAGCAACACTGAGGGAGTTGCAGGAATGTTTAGCAAGTACTGCCTGTGCAGTACCTCTGTCGACAATTGCCTGGATTCTGCATATGTGTGGCCTATGGGTTAGGGTAATCGGACAGCAGAGTTGTCCCACATGATACATCATCCAGGGCTCTCTACAGGTTGCATAACCATAATATCAAGTCACACAAAGGCATGTATTGCAATGTGCAATGGTGTCAAAAGACCAGGGCTCAAACCTACAGACAGTATTAATACTATGTGTGGTGCACAAGCAGCACCTCACTCCATCTCAGGGCCACCATCCCCAATTTTTAGCTTGCTGGTGCTCGTGTACATCTTTAGGTTTGCTGTTCATTAGCTGAAAATAGGCTGGTAGACATGTTTTTTTTTAATTTGGAACACTGCAGAATATCACTCATGTGTGGCTCATAGTTGTCAAGCATCTACAATAAGGCTGAGGATGGGGAGGGGTGTTAGCTTGAAACAGAACAGTGAACTGAAGCATACATCCAAAGTGTGCTAAGAATGGCTGTATCTTAACATAGTCAAGGTTATGAGTTGTGCCAGACATAACCCTCACTCTACAGCAATAGTGAAGCCACTGTGTGACCTCTAAGGCCTGTGCACATGAGCTGACCTTGCAATTTGGCAGGGCTGGGGACATTTGTAGGGCTGAATGACCAAATAATGGCAAGTGAAGATGGGACATGCTAGTATACTCCTTTCAGGAATAGTGACTGCTGTAGTTCACTTAACAGGTGCTTTAACAAACCATTGTGTTAAGGGTGTGCACACTTATGCAAACTACATATTGTATGCATCTCATTCAACATCTGCATGACTAACACATTTGTTTGATACTGCATTGTATTGCACAGGTCATATGTCACACATCAGGTGTGTGTAATGTTGATAAATGCAGTATTGTGGCCCTATTGCATAACATAGAAGAGACTGGCATGTCAGCAAGGGTGTATACACTCCTCATATCCACATTAAGCTGTCAGTTTAACCAGATTTTATTGCACATACATACAGTGCTGATAATGAGATCTGCAAATCAAAGAACTGCCATTAATTATCGGCATCAGTCCTCATATCATCCCAGGTATGTGTCAGACAAACACATAGGGGCTGTGAGCAACAGAAAAAACATAACTATCACACATATACACATATAGCAATGGTGTGGACACTTGTGAGGTATGGTTCACAGTACATGCCAGTGTACTGTACAGGTGCACATCAATACTGTGTACATGGGTGCAGTGTGTTCCAGGGGAAGGGGCATCACCTACTAACACAACTCGTATATCATAGATGTATAATGTTGGTAACAAGGATTGAGTATAGTTGCAGTGAATGCTGTTGAGTGCCATATGTCATACATGTTGACTGTTGGGTGATGAGAGGTCTGTGCAATAACTTTGTGCCACCTCACCTGTAAGTGTGTGTGTGTGTGTGTGTGTGTGTGTGTGTGTGTGTGTGTGTGTGTGTGTGTGTGTGTGTGTGTGTGTGTGTATGTGTGTGTCTGTAGAAGTAAACCATAATGTACAGGTCTTAATTTACATTTTTTGTCTGCATCTCACAGGTGGTGAGGTGGGTCAGGGTCCCTCCTGCAGGCAAACTAATGTTAGTGTCCATACAGACTCTGACAATGATGACAGGCATAGTGAGCCACAGGCAGGGTTGTCAGGGGATGAATCTTTGCCAGTGGTTGACATCCCACTTTTATCCACCCCATCCCCGCACACAGTCACAATGCCCATACATACCCCATCACCAGTGGCCATAGATGAGGGACAGTTGGTGGGTGGTGGCATGGGACATGAAAGTGTGTTGACTATGGCAAGTGTGTCTCTACACAGCAGCCATAGCCAGATGACTGGCGAGGTCCCACACAAGCAGATGCACAGGGGTGCTGATAGGAGGGCTGTTGGCCATCATGCCCCTGGCAGAAGTGCCACAGCAGGTGTCACCAGACACATGTTTTGGGCCATCATGGAGGCACAGGCACATATGAAACGTTATACCAGAGATAGTCTGAGGCTGCAGAGGGCTACTCTTCCTGCTGTACATAACTACATCCATGATCTTGCAGGTGCCCACCGTTATTTTGCAGAGGTCATGGATAGACGGTTGGGGGAGATAGTGGGAATCCTCAACAGTATGGTGTCTGTGTTAGAGCATGTGGTGGAAGTAGGCCATCAGCCACATGGACGTAGGTCAGCAACACCAACAGGTGGAGGTCTACATGGACATGCAACAACTCATGGCTGCTCCCATAGTGGCAGTACCAGCACTGCAGGAGGGATGCTGTCCACACCACAACACAGCAGACCATGTGCACGTGGTCCTGGCCAGTCCCAACAGGGATGCAAATCCAGTGAACAATTGTCATCATCAGGGGAGAGTACCATATCTGGGCTCCTGCCTGGTAGTACCCATGCAACCCCTGGCAGGCATAGTTCCCATGTCCATGGCCGGACACAGTGAACTATACACCCTGCCATGTACAGTCTGCAGCTGTCCAACATACTCCTCTATAGGGCAGCCACATGGCAGAAATGTGTACAAACATACACACACACACATCACCAACACAGCTAGGGCACATCCATACCTACACACACCACGTCTGCACAGCCCATTTAATAAAGAACTCCCTAACCCACACTCATGATGTCAACCAAATGGCTCAGCCTAGCCCTCTGGCAAACCCACAACACATCCTGTGCATATGATGATACCTGTGCCACATCCCTGTCATCCATACCATTGATGTAGGGACATGCTAATATGGTTCTGATGCACAGGGTGACTGTACTAAGGTTTAGCATTGTAATGCTGTTTTATGTGTTGTCAGCTGGAATGATGAATGCTTACATGTCAGGGTGTGTAGCTATCCAGCCATGCTATATTATAGCTGTTATTAACACTGACTGATAGTGGTCTCCATAATGTTCAAAAAACATAATGTATTCAGTTTGTGTTGGAGGTGTCTATGTGTCAGCAGGATGTTGGTCTGCTGTCCTTTTCTACGAGGGTTGTGGCACTGTGGTGACACACTGACTGTGTCATATCCCGGGTACAGCTGAACACAAGTAACAGGTCTATATAACAGTTACTGCATGTGCCACATGGCTGATAGGTCTGTGGGGTGTATTCAGGTGAGTGCATGGTGAGTGCAAAGTGTGATTAACAACTACTTAACCTGTTAAGATATACTGTACAGTATAACAACACACTAAGTGGGGGGGATACGCACAACAATAACCCCAATGTTAGTGGCTGTGCCCACAATAACCACACCCAACTATATGTACCAACTGCAGTATTGCTTTACAGCTGTACAGTGGGGAAGAGGGCATTTACACAACCACTATTAGTTTTGATGGAAAGAATTTCCATGAGATGATTGCTTTGAAATGTTACCTTTTGCAGTTAGTTCTTGGATAAATGATCTCCTGGGACATATATCTTCTGCAAACTGAAGTAGATCCCTGCACATACACACACACTTATCTGGCAACACTGAAAGTAGAACCCCTACCTAGGTACTTATTGCTACTAATGTGTTTGGCTTTAATTGCACACACCACAGAGCTTTTAGGGTGAGTTGTGTCCTGAGTTACCTGTTAAGTGAAGAACATCACCAGGCCTTGTACAGTATGGTAATGGGGGGTGTACTGGCTGTTAATGTACAATACATAGTATGACATACTGTCAGTCATAGACACATTTGACAGACCTGGGTTTAGCAGTGCTAACTACCTTGTCGGTGAGTACATACTGTTACAGATTTTTTTGCATACAGCACATGCATCATTGGGCTGGATAGTGTAATCAGTTACCTCTATGGTTGATGGTGACAGCGGTCTTCATACAGTGGACCTTGGGACATGTACTGGGGGTTCCATGTTGTGAAGACAGTATACCCAGCACCCACACCCCACATTCGATATTGTACTGACTGAAATCCATGATAATGTTCTGACATACCCACAATCACACATTGACCAGGACTGCAATAAAAATCCTTGTCTATCTAATCAGTGCTACTACAGGGATATGCATTTATTGCAAATGCCACAGGGATAGTAGAAAGAGGGTTTATCATATCTCTCCTAATGTCAGCAGCATCACCATCCCTTATGATATATGGCAAGGTTTATTGTATTTGGAGAATGTGGCCTCCGAATGCTGTCTCCTACACACACACACAATTGCACACACACACACACACACACACGCACACACACGCACACACACACACACACACACACACACACACACACACACACACACACACACACA
>NC_056741.1:1531711547-1531799047 GCF_019279795.1 Protopterus annectens | reverse complement strand
TGACTGCATTTGAGAAAGCATGTACAGATGATATGAAGTTATTTTATAGTGATGCTAACTTTCATAGAAGTCACTTTTTCAATATGACTCCTGAAGAGAGAATGGCTTTGTCTGACTTACAAAATGATAAATCTATATGTATTTGTCCAGCCAGTAAAATGGTGGCCCTTCATAGTGATGGACCTTATTTATTATTTTAATAAAATGAGAGAATTTTTGAATGACATAGAGATATATAGCAAAATTACCATGATTGATTTAGAAAAAATGGTGCATAGCATAAATTGTGCGTTAGCTGAATGTTTTACACTAGGCTTGATAGATTTTAAGTTGTCAAAACATTTTACTTTTCATAATCCGATACTACCAAGTATACAAGGACTACCTAAAGTCTATAAGAACGCTGAAGATCCACCAATGAGACCCATTGTTTCGGGAGGGGGTTGGTCCACCAAAACATTGTCCATATTTTTAGAGTAAAATTTAGACCTTATCTAGATTCATATGAAGTTGTAGTTAAAGACACCAAAGACTTTGTCAATAGTTTGTATAAGTATTGTAAAGGTAAACTATCTACAGGTATTCTAATGGTTACAATGGATGTGCAATCCTTGTTTACCAAAATTCCAAACTTAAAGTGTTTTGAGATGTTAAGGGCCTTCCTACAGAAGACACAACTAGATGGGAGCACCATTGATTCGTACACCTTCTTGATGGAGGTGATTCTAGAGAATAATATTTTTGTGTTTTATGAACAAGTATATTGGCAGAGGGATGGCATAGCTATGGGCACATCATGTGCCAATAGCTACGCCAACCTAGTCATGGCAGTATGGAAAAGGCAGTATATATTAGAAGGCCCATATAGAATGAAAGTGAAGTTATACCGTAGATTTGTAGATGACCTTTTCTTTTATGGGAAGGTAATGAAGAACAATTGCATTGTTTTTATGAATATCTGAACACTTCAACTGTATTCTTAAGGTTTACTTTGACTTTGCAAGACAGTCAATAAGTTTCCTTGATGTGCTAATTCCTATTGAGAATGAAAATTCAATACCTGTATACATAGAAAAGAGTGTTATAGAAGTATGTTGCTACATAAGAACAGCATGCATCCCCAATATGTGTTCAATACTGTCATTAAGGGACAGTGTATGAGGGCATCAAGGTTAAATACCAGTTCAATACCTTTTGATATAGAATTGCAAGAGCTAGATAGTAAATTGACTAAAAGGGGATATAATTCTATAGATATCTCTAATGTTATGGAGAATGTTAGATGTTTGAGAACTACTTCAACCCAACCTTATTTTTCTGAACAGAGTATTCAAAATGAGGGATACAGTAAAAATAATGATTCACATGAAAACAGGTTAAGAGTATCTGTTCGATATACCAACAACTTGAAACCCATTCTGGGGGTATATAAGAAATATTGGTTGATTTTAACGATGGATCCAGAAGTGAGGGAGATTGTAGGTCCTACCCCCACATTTCAGTTTAAGAATATGAAGAATATGAATAAGATGTTATGTTATCCTGCTAAAAGTGAGAAAGAACAGGCTGTCAAGTGTTGCAGTACCCCATGTGAGAAATGCAACCAGTATATGTATATTAATTCAGAAGGTAGGTTTAAACACCCAGATTTGGGGAAGGACTTTGTCTTCAGGGTTAATGGTAATTGTAATTCTGAACATATAGTATACATGGCTATATGTCAGTTATGTAGTGCATTTTATATAGGTAAAATGGACAGAATGTTCAGATTCAGCATAAGAGAGCATATACACACACACACATATATATATATATATATATATATATATATATATATATATATATAAAACAATGTATTAACCAATGCACTAGCAAAACATACTTCTCAGATGTGAGCCTCCCGTGGTTTTAAATTTCTCATTATTGCTAAAAATGTACCAGGAATGAGAATGGGAGAGAAAAGAAATAGGACAGAAGCAATGGAGACAAAATGGATCATTAAGCTGAGGGCTAATATGGGGAAGGGCTTGAATGATGTAGTACCTATTCAACCTTTACTTAAGATGAGAAGACTTGGGAAGTAAAAGGGGTATAGCTCAATTTGCGCTCTCAAAGTTAGTTTTATGTTTTAATAGTTTCTTGTGTACATATTTCCTTAGCTGAATGTGGTAGAGACATACATATTTTAATGTATTGTTTTATCCCTTGTGCTTTGCACTTTTGTATGCATATTTAGATGCAAGTATGCTATGTAACTTTAAGAAGTTGTGTCTAATTAAGTATGGTAATTAATTAATCACATTATAGGTTTTTAGTATATAAAACAAGTGAATTTTTATGGTTGAAAATGTCTGATGAAGCAGTAGTAATTACTGTGAAAGACCTTACTATTGAATAAATTGCTGGTTTGTCTGCTATTTGCTTTGCCTCTCCTATTTTTGCTACAAATACATAAAAGTAATCATCATGTTTGCCACTCACACAATAACCCTACATATACTGGCCCAATTCATAGTGTAGTCTGATGCCTGAATGTGGTATGGGACATGTCACAGTCTAGCACTACAAACATATAGGCTGATAGGGTATCAGAAACTGGAGCAGCATACAACGTCGAATAGAACAGGACCATGAACACTGATATCTATTCCAGTCTGTACACAGGCCAAATAACATGATCACAATGCACTGCTACATAATACAGACACTCTGTCAGCAATCACCATAAGTACACAGACTTCAATATTGTACAGTCTACCACAGAATATCCAGGTTTTGTCCACAACTATTAGGCCTCCTTTATATTACATGTCTGGCTGTCTGATATATCACTGGCTTGATATCAGGAATTATGTCATTAAATAATGGTATACTGTACATATCCACCTCTTACTGCATGACATAAGAACATAGGGTGACAAACTTGGGGGACAGAGGCACAAACACAGGGCCAATATTGACATATCACAGTTATAAACTGAGAACATTGCTGGTGTAGCAGGGTTTGTTGTGACATATCTCTTCTGAGGGATATAAAGTCAGTAACACACATGGATGTTACCATTTCCTGAGTACAATCATCAGAGTATGCTGCTGCATTTATGAAGACAGAAAATGTGTGAGTAATACACCAAATCTCAGGCTCCAAACTCTGGCCAGTCTGCAGATAGCCCTACAGGTGAGAGTCATGCCAGACTTTAAATCATTCAAAACAGCCATATCCACACAAACCCTGTTAAACCAACATTACTTCAAATGTAGATCAGCAATACTTACATTCTGTCCCCATGTCTGGAACATCCCCCTCCAGTTTGTTGGCCTGTCTCTACAGTGTTTGTTGTAAGAGGTATTTCCAACTACCCTCCGTGATGCTGTTTCTCACACACCCACATTAAGTCCTGCTCACAGTGAGGGGGGAAGGGCCAACACCCACTTGCACTGTTTACTTATAGGAGTGTGTTTCCATGTAATTGGCATTCCATATGCAATTAGCAAGTGAAGGACTCCAATTCATGCACAGGCCATCAGCTGATTATGAGCATTACCTACCAAAGTCAAGCTGCTGCCTATGCAAAACAGATGCATTTTCCCACATCTACCAGAGAGGGAGAGAGACACAGAGGGAAAAAGAGAAAGAGCCAAGGTGTTTGTGTATGATCTGTGGGTAGATAGAGATCTCTGGGTATTATAATTGTTGCCTATATATAAATGTATGGCTGTGTATTGTCTGCAACAACCTCTATGGTGTTTGACAACTGTTGGCTGTGTAATGTGACATTGGACATATGGGTCCTCAGTATGAAAATGTTGCAAAACCCATGCTGTAATGGATCCTGTTATTTAAATAGCCACACCAACACACACTTGCCAGTACTGAGTTTCAAACCCCTGCCTAGCTATGTAATGGTACTATAGAGTCTTACACAGTTATTGCAAGTTCCATGGCAGTTATACATTGTAGAGCTGTCCAAAGGTATCTTTGAAGGTGAGTGACATCAGCTGCAGTGCTAAAGGAGGGATGTGCAGTAAGGGTGAATGAACACAAAAGTAGGTGTCTAAACAAAGACTCCCACACACATATTCACAGTTTCCAGGACCAGAATTAGAACTCCTACCTAACTAGTTTGCTACACTATGGCATTATGCAGTTATCACAAACGCCGTGGTGATTATAGGTTGTGGAGCTCTCCAAAGGTATCTTTGAAGGTGAGTGACATCAGCTGCAGTGCTAAAGGATGGAAGTGCAGTAAGTGTGAATGAACACAAAAGCAGGTGTTAACAAAGACTCACACACAAACACAGTTGCCAGGACCAGGATTAGAACTCCGACCTAACTAGTTTGCTACACTATGGTATTATGCAGATATTGCCAGTGACACAGCAGTTACTTGTTGAAAAGCTGTCCAAAGGTATCTTTGAAAGTGAGTGACATCAACTTCAGTGCTAAAGGAGGGAAGTGCACTAAGTGTAAATGAACACAAAATCAGGTGCTAACAAAGACTGACACACTCTCACAGAGAGACACACACTTTCACAATTGCCAGGACCAGGATTAGAACTCCTACCAAACTAGTTTGCTACACTATAGTATTATGCAGTTATCACAAGTATCATGGAGCATATAGGTCTTAGACTTGGCCAAAGGGTTATTTCAAGGTGACTGACATCAGCAGGAGTGCTAACATGGGCAATGGGAACTGCAGTGTATGTGAATGAGTCATAAATCATTCCTCTGGAAACACACACTCAGTCACACACAACGTTACATTTGACAGGACTGAGTATACAAATGCTACATGAATACTGTTTTTTATTATTGTGTTACACAGTTATCACAAGCACCACAGACACTATAGGGCTGAGGGCTACCATGAGATATCAGCCAATTGGATGTGTAGTGGGTGGGACAGGCTTTATAATGAAATTGTATATGTCACTGTCTGTCTCTGTCTTCCCCACAACTCTGGGTGTGTATGTTTGACATATTATAGTGTGTTGGCCTTGGATATGTGTGAGTATTCCTATCAAATGTGTGTTTGAAGCATAAATGGTGTACAATTTGATGTGTGTGCACAAACATCTGCAGATGACAGATATGTGCAGTCCACTGTGTTGTCAGACATAGGCTTCATTTGTCTAAGTGTAGGAGCATCCTCAGTATGACCTTATGTACTTGAATGTGTGAATCCATTCCAGGTAGGGTTGTACTCCAGTCCAGGATTTGGTGTTCTCATCCTACAGATAGCAACCTATTTCTGCAGGATATCTGTAGATAGGTTGACAATATGGAATTACAATGGGCAACAGATAGGGGGATACTGTAACTATTGTTGTCTGTGCTACTTGTGTTACATGGTTGGTGTTAGCAGAGATATTCAGACATATGTACTGTTTTACACTGTGATGTATTATGTCATTGACTACTGACATATATAATTATTTGCTCACAGTTATTTACTGGGAAATACAATATGAATGAAGCTGAGTCCAGTATTGTGGTCCACAGCTTACACATTCTTGTGCACTCCTGCCATTCTGGAGGGGTAGCTACAGACACTTGCTGATGGGTCTTTGTAAATGGTCCAGCACCTTGGTAGTATGGTGGCTGAAGATCCCCTTTTTATACATATATCTACTTAACAGAATTGCCATATCCTGCTGTGGCCATACCTCTCAGCTGTACAGCTTCAACCAGGTTACCCAGAGGCAGGGCTCATATATCTGGTCAGTTCCCCTTCACATTGTTGTTTATGAGCAGGTTTGTAGCAACCTATTACTAGGTGTGCAGGCATGAGTAGTATGGGCATACATCAGAGTTTCAGACTTCATGATGTCCAGGCATCTACACCCCCCCAATCTGTTATTCTATCCTCGTCCTAACATTATGCGAGCAATATCTGGGAAGTATCCCTATAGTTGGCTCTTCATGACAGCGGTATTTGTGGATTGGTCCCTAGTTCATGCAGTAGGACATGGGGCGCATGCTACTGGGATTTGTCAATATGGCCATGCATTTGTGTTCTGTTGGCTGTGTTAGTTTGTTATTTGGGACACCATGAAATACCATACATTGGCACTTCTGGTGAGGCACAGGCCTTTGACAGAGGACTGTAGGCCATTTGGTAGTGATGTAGGCCATCTGGAGCAGGCCAGTGCATTCTGTCACTCCTACATTCCTAGGCTACAAGCCAGTGGATTCCCCTGGGGTGACAGGGTAAGTGTGCAAGGTGGTAATGGTAATAGTTCCTGTACATATTGACCCAGTGGTCCAGATGCATGCAGGGTGCTGCTTACAGCTAGGGACACACCTGGATAGGTCACCTCTTCAGCGTGCTGCATTCTGCGGGTATTCCCATACAGAAGTGGGGGTCATACTGTACTCATTCCCAAGAGCAGGGATATGACCTGTGATAAACCTGTGGCTGATGGTGGGGTGAGATGAGTGCATGTGTGATATGGAAGCTTCTTGCAGTTGACTTACAGATATACCTGGGACATTCCCCTTATGCTGCCTTGTGCGGGGACATTGGCAGTCTCTCATTACTTCATAACTGTGCCTTTTGTGGTCTGCTAGTGATTGGCCAGACTACATCAGTATTCCATACTACACAGAGAACTAATGTGCTGCTAACCTGTATGCACAATTCCAAAGGTGTGTGCGGTTGACAGTTACATTTACGCACTCTGTCTAGGATGCTTCCACCTGTGTACTGTGTGTGTGTGTGTGTGTGTGTGTGCATGGGCCCACATTCATAGCATGTCCATCTTTTAGACAGTGACAGATGTTGACATCTGGACAGTGAGTATGGACGACTGCTGACATGGGTATTGCTGAGAAGCATTGTGGTTGGCACTGCAGCTGTCATAACATGGCCCTGCCATCCACAGTACTGGCTATAGGCCACCAAGACACAGCCCTCCATGCCTACATTCTGACCATGTCCACACAATATTGAACACATGACAACCTAACACATGGACCCCTGCATATTGTACACATGCAGTAATCTATCCTGTAGATTGGGCCAGCTCAGGTAATCCGTGAGCCACTGTTATTAGACCTCACACTTACATGTTACTGCATTTCTACATGGGATTGTGAGGGGATACACCTGGCATATTTAAACATTTGATATGACTGTACTGGTATTTCAGGTACTCTGTTGGCTTCCATTTCATTTTGTATTCTGACCTATTATGCAGACTGGAGGCATATCAGTAGTATACAGATCTTAGGTTTTATTGACCTACATTTCAGTTTCAGACTTCTTACCCATCAGAACTGGCATACAACTGCCAGACCTGTTGTAGTTTGTCTGTGTAGGTCTGGAGGGGAGGCTGTTAACCATTGCCATCAATTGGAGGCCTTAGCCCAGCCGTTCTTTATGGTTATCTACACCTGTCTTGCTGGCTGAGGCTGGTGACGGGTATGTGAGCCTCAATGACATGCATGCGTGTGTCCAATGGACACACATTTGGGCCAACACATGTACAGCAGTAGGATTTGTCACCTTGTCTAGTACTGCCAAATATGTTGACAGCAGTATTTGTTATGGATTTCATGCTACCCATAAATGTGTACACTATCTGCTGCCATTCCATTCAGCCACATGATTCCCTTGCATGCTCACGTCCATACCATAGATGCAACTATCAGAACATAATACTCCATTCAACAACTGATAGGAAGACTGACTTACCTTGTGGCTGTGCCAGTACTGAGGATGGTGTAGAGGGCTGACTATGTCAGATGCACATAGTACACTCCCTGTACATGGTAAAGCACAGGAAGTGTCATGTTTGGCATCCCTTTTACTGTATGTGAGAGTCAGAGAGAGGTGTCATTCCCTGGGTCCCTATAGTGTCAGTGTATGTGCTATCAGTTGTCTCTTTGCCAAGGCCTGGGCATACTGGGCATGCCTCCTTCTGCCTACATGGGCAGGCTCAGGTAGTGCCTCCTTCAGGTCCCTCTGTGCCTGTGATGACCTTGGCAATGGTGGGGGACTGTGTGGCCTTGCCCCATGCTGTTCCTGCTGCAGCTGTTTCCACAGGATCATATTCTGTAGCATGCACATACTATGAACATTTGTGTACATATAGCTGGAGAGTACTACAAGGCTCCACTGGATATGTCCAGGCAGCAGAACCATGACTTGAGCATTCCAAACACACTCTCTATTATGATTCTGGTTTGTGTGTGTGCCTCATTATGGAGTTCTTGTTCAGATGTGTGTGCATTTCTGAGGGGTGTCATCAACCACGGCTCCAGTGCATAGCCAGCACCCCCCACTAGGTGGCCATATGGGATGTCCCCACTGGCAAATGACTGGTACAGTTGTGTCATATGCCAGATGTGGGAGTTGTGATAGCTTCCAGGACTGCCAGCACACACATTCAGGATAATGCCCTGGGCATCACACATGGCCTGGTAGTTGAAGGAGGGAAAGCCTTTGCGGTTTATGTAGACCCTACCCTGCTCACCGGGTGGTGCTTTAATGTGTATGTGCATGCATTCTATAGTACCCACTACCTCAGGGTATTCTGCTATTTGGTGGAAGAGATGCATATTGCTGGTCAATGCCTCATGGGTGTCAAGGAAATATATGTGCTCACTGGCATGTGCTGACATGGCATCCAGGAAATGGCAGAGTACCTTGGATGGTGATGCCTGTGAGATCCCCATGATATCCCCAGTTGCCGTTTGGAAGGTACCTGTGGCTAATATTCTTAACCCTACACATACCTTGGTATCCACTGGGATGGGTTCCCCTCTGTTGGTTCTGTGTGTGAGACGTGGCCAGGACAGCTCAACAATTTGCTGTAGAATGTCCCTGTCCACCCTATAGCACTCCACTATCTCCAGCTCATGTAGCCCCTGGTAGGTTACCCTGGGTCTGTACACTCTTCTCCTCCTCCTCACTGTGGGTTGGTCATCAGCATTCACATCCTCACCACACTCTGTCTCTTGCACATATTGATGTATGACAGCAAGAGCAGCCCCTAACATTTTGTTAGTTTTATCAGGTAAAACATCCCCCATCAGTGTACACCAGTGGTGTAGAATTTGTGGGAAAAACCAGACTTGAAGGTTTTTGCATAGTTTATAGTAGTGTGCTAGGCTATTCCATGTGTAATTGGCTGATTCTGATACATTTCACCTGCCAGCTATGCTAGCTCTGCTTGATTGCCTTCCTACTGCTGTTTTCCCTTCCTATTACCTTCCCATTTAAGCCCTGAGGTGCGCCGCACATACCCAGTACTCAGATGTGAATAGAGCTGCTATTTCCTGTTTTTTTTTTTTGTTTGTTTAAAACCCGGTGAGCAGTGCACACACCCATTTAGGCAATGTAAACACTGCTAGGCAGCCTCAGACACATTCCCTTCCTTAGCTGTGCTTAGCTAAGGGCAAACATAGGCCACACAGTTCCAATAAGCTTACAGCATGTATGATACTCCCCCTTATGAGGTCTACCTCTTACATTTATACAATAGCACTCCACTATCTCCAGCTCATGTAGCCCCTGGTAGGTTACCCTGGGTCTGTACACTCTTCTCCTCCTCCTCACCGTGGGTTGGTCATCAGCATTCACATCCTCACCACACCCAGCCTCTTGCACATATTGATGTATGACAGCAAGAGCAGCCCCTAACTTTTTTGTTAGTTTTATCAGGTAAAATATCCCCCATCAGTGTACACCAGTGGTGTAGAATTTGTGGGAAAAACCAGACTGGGAGGTTTTTGCATAGTTTATAGTAGTGTGCTAGGCTATTCCATGTGTAATTGGCTGATTTTGATACATTTCACCTGCCAGCTATGCTAGCTCTGCTTGATTGCCTTCCTACTTCTGTTTTCCCTTCCTATTGCCTTCCCACACATACCCAGTGCTCAGATGTGAACAGAGCTGCTATTTCCTGTTTTTTTTTTTTTTGTTTGTTTAAAACCTGGTGAGCAGTGCACACACCAATTTAGGAAATGTAAACACTGCTAGGCACCCTCAGACACATCCCCTTCCTTAGCTGTGCTTAGCTAAGGGAAAACATAGGCCACACAGTTCCAATAAGCTTACAGCATGTATGACACTCCCCCTTATGAGGTCGTCTACCTCTTACATTTATACAGTGGTGTTGCTGCACCTACATGGTTGGGTGCAAGCTAACACTGAGAGGAAATCTGTGATTCAGTATCAGTCCCCTCATTTGCATAAAACAGAATGCTAATTCATTGTTACCACACTCACACTGAGCCTTCCCCCTTAGTAACTACTATTCCCTGGTATTGTTGTGTTATACATGCCATTGACTATTATGGCAAAATGCTGATTTGGGTTTAAAAGCTTATTTCCAACTTTTTTCTTATTTTTGTCCCAATACCGTTTGCGCACAGCTGCCCTACGCTTAAACTGCAGAAATCTGCCCAAAAAAAACAAGCTATTTTTTATAATTTTGCAACTATTTATCATGCCAACGTTATTTTTTATAATTTTGCAACTATTTATCATGCCAATGGCCATATATCTGGCCATTGGCATGCCTACTCCATTGAATACATGCTTTCTTTAGAGCTGTCATGCCTCCGTTTTGTAATTTGCAGAAATGTATTTGGTTAGTAACCGAATACATTTCTGCAGGTTACACTATTCCTGCACAGATGCCTGCCTGCTTTCTGGATCGCTAATTCATCTCATTTGCATGGTTTTCACCAGAAAATGAGGTAATTAGCATATAGCAGTGGTGTCCATGTGGGAATAGTGTAGGTGCGCTTGTGCACGTCTCGGGGGCTTGTTCCTGGATCGCTCTGCATACATATTGCATGCAGCAGCTCTTGCACTATTCGGGCACTCCATGCTGAGCTTGTTGATTCCAGCCGCTTATCTAGCTCATTTAAAGAAATCTCATTTTCCAACTCTTGTTTCTTTTTTTCTGTTACCTTTTTTACTTTCCATGTTTTTTCACTACCTTCTTTTTTCTTTAAATGTCTTATATATATATTGTACTACACTAATCATAATCTTTTCCTGAGTTCTTTCTGTTTCTCCTTTTACATTTTTATTTCTCTCATTACACTATTATCTTCCTTTACTAATCTGCTTAAGTAACAATACTTCTCTTTTTCCTTATAAAATATCTTTGCTTATATAACAATTCTTGTATTTTTTTATTTCATATAATTCTTTTTCTTTGTTGAAGTACTTTCTATCATTATGTTCTAAATCTTTCAATGCATCATTATACATTTTTTATATTTTTCTTTCCCTACTTTTTTCACATCATATTGTCATTGTAAAAAAATATATATTTTTTCTTAAATATCTTCCACCATTCAGACCATGTTTTATTAAAAGTTCTGATAATATATAATATGATATTTCCATAGCTGTATTACTAATCTCTCTTCCTATTCATCCCATACTTTCTCATTTATCCTTTTTATTCATTTGCTTATTTTTATGTATTTCTTCTTTTCTTTATATCAAGCAATATTGCAAGATGATCAGAAAATCCTGTTTCAGCTACCTCCCCTTCTCCTAAAACTTAAACCTTCCAATAGTATAAAATAATGTAGTTAGGCTCTATACATACCCGTTTTGTGAGTCCATGAATTTTTATCTTAAAGTTTTAACTTCCCACATCTTATAACTTTTAACATTTTTCTTATATGATTTCTTTTCTTTTCACATTTGTCTATTAAATCACAGTTAAAGTTTTCTGTTATTATAATATTCATATTCATCACTACATAGTCTAAAATCTGATGCAGTAAACTTTCATTTTCTTTACAATTTGTATAAGCATATACTGTTATAATTGGTTTACTATTACATAATCAAATCCACTGTGTTAAAGTGTTCAGATGTCCGACTAACGTGTTCAGAAATCAGAACACCGAACACAAAAAATGTTGAAGTAAGCATTTCAGAAAAGTCAAAATGATGAAAATGTCAACTTTACTGAAATTCTCACTTCTGCTCAACACTAAAAAACACTTTTTGCAGGGGACAAGTCCCCCTGCACCCCCCCATGTGGGGGCTGTGCCCCCACACCCCCCTAATTATAAATACAAACTCTGAGATCGCACTAAAGTGAGAGAAAGGGTACATTTCCCTATCCTCACTATAGTGCGATCTGCACCACAATGTTAAACCTTACAACAACGAATGCTTGCTATTGTAAGGTTCGACATTCTGGCAATCGCATTTATGGTTCTGCTAAATAAGTTTTGCACATATGTTGATCGCACGAGTGTGATCAACTATGTGATAGTAAGCCCTCACAATTATATGCATTTGTTCTTTCCATTTTAAATATAGAATGGTTAATCTTCCCATTTTTACTAAAGTTACATCTAATATTTTTACTGTACTTCTACAGAATAGGGTTATTCCAGAAACATCTCTCATTCCCCCAAATTCTAGCATTCTCTTTCCTCTCCATAGTTTCTCTGTGTGTATTCTTTCCTTGTTTGTTAAAAATCGTGTGTCTTCTACTATAATTACATCTCCATCACATGTATTTTACCGCTCCAAAGTTCCTGTTTTTCTTATTGTATTTGTAATAGCATTCCCATTTACAGAAAGCACTGTAAAATTTTCATTTTCATTTTCTCTTGGATTCATAAGTTCATAGCTAATTACTAGTTTAATTTTCTTTATAGGTCATTCTAAGCCTAACCAATTTCCATCCCAAAGATGAGAATCAAACACCTTAACTGTTATACCAAACCCCACTCTTAAGCTGAATATATACTTTTTCATCCATTTCCTTTCCTTTTTTTGTACTTATCACTTTACATTTTCTTTTTCTGTCTTTTACCCTTTTACCAATAGAATTATTTTTTGCCATTTTACTACCTCCCCATTTATGTCTTCTTCATCAGTTATTTTAGAACCTTCTTCTATGTCCTCCTTATTATTTTTTGTCTCATCTATTCTTTCTTCTAATCCTACTACTTCTAAAATGTCTTCTCTTTGTTTATTTTCTTGTCTTTCTTGCTCTTTCTTCTTACTGTTACTTTCATTTTTGAAAAACCACCCATAAATGTTCAATTCTGTTACATTTATAATATTTCATTCCACATTTATTGCATTATGTCTCATTTCCCCAAAAACGTAACATGTTCTTTTGTCACAGTTACTTAGCAAATATCCTTCTTTTCCACAAAAAAAGCATGTTTGGGTTGTCCCCAGTATTTTACAACACCTCCTTTCCCCTCCACATTTATCATGCTTAGTATATGCATATGTTTTCGCTTGTTGTTTTTAACACAATATTAGAATTCCAGACACCAGTTCACAAACTGTTTTGTCATAAACTTTTGCAATGTCCAGTACTTCTTTACATAAAGCTTTCAAGTGTTCTTCTGAAGTCTCTCTTTTTATCTTTGTTTGAAATTGTATATGAATCTTCTTTTTTGTTTTCTTGTTAAATGCTTTCATCACATAAAGATTCCATGGGTTACAGTCTTTCTTTTTTCATATTCTCCAAGAAAACCTTCCATTGAAAAAAATAGTCTCGCATACACTATCACAAAATGTCTCTTTGTTAATAAGAATAAATGCTCTAACCTCATGTGCTTTTACACCCAAACGAGCTATTAAATTGTCCCATACTTCAGACTGTCCATTTCTTTGTCTTCTTTGCTTTGAATCCTTAACATGTACTTCCATTTTTTTTCATTTTCTTCTGCCTTATTTTCTGCTACTCCACTTTTGCCTTCTTTTTCTTTCTCTGCATGTGTTTTCTTTTCCATCTCACCACTATTCATTGGTATTATCACTGCATCCTCCTTTTGTATTTTCTTTATAATGTCCATCAGGAAACATCTCCTTCATTTTCTTGCACGCTCCGCACCACCATTTCTTTAAATAAATCATCGCACAACCCTACCGACTGGAGGGTGGAATTATACATCCATCATTTGCTGACTCATCCCCATCAAACATGAGTCTTTGAAATATTTTCTCAGAATCCTGTACACATTTCCCATTCTCAGTATTTGCTTTCTCGTTGATTTCTTTCACGCTCAGTCATCTCCTTCTCTCTCCATCTGCTTCCCTGATTCTCTGGGCTGCCTCTGCCTGGAATGGAAACAGGAAATGCTCCTCCAAAATGGGACCCACTCACAACAATGTCAAGTGGGAGAAGTTTTCTGATGCCCTGGCCAAGTTCCCATTAGTAGTATAAATAGCAATATGCATCTCCCCTGAAAAGAGGCCACTGACCTAATGGGACTTACCCAGTCAACAAAGGATGAAGAAATGTAAAACACATTAATTTCTTAAGACAGTAGTTATATGCATTGAATAGTTATTATTTTAAAATTCAGGTTAGAATATATTTTATATATATATATATATATATATATATATATATATATATATATATATATATATATATATATATGGGTCTATCTGAGATGGTCGACAAGCCATTTGATCGACTTTTATTTGGTCGACAATTCATTTGGTCGACAGGCAGATTAGCCCCCCTCCCCAATGTTGTGCAACCCTGGAGTTGATATATATAGTTAGGGGGGGTGTGGGGGGCACAGCCCCCCACATTGGGGGGGTGGGGGTGAAGCCCCCCGACATAAAACTGCTTGTCGACCAAATGAAAGTCGATCATATGGCCTGTCGACCATGTGACAGGGATCCATATGTATATATATATATATATATATATATATATATATATATATATATATATATATGTATATACACCTACCACATATTATATGTATGTATATAATTATTGTATTTAGATACAATACACACTTTTGACAGTTTTCAGCATTTTTATTCTTCTCTTACATCATCTTCATTCCTTCAGGTCACCTCACAGACATGGCAGCTAACATTTCTAACATGCAAGTCGAAAATAATTTGGGCTTATTACATTTTATAACATTGCTGTATAACAGTGTGTGCAACAAAAGTGATCTTGTCATTGGCAAATGCTAATTTAAATAAGCATTCTGACATGTTGTAGAGGTGTACTCAGACATAATATAATTTGAATTTATATTCTACAGTTACCTAATCATGTCTGCATAGTACTGTCCCTTATGAGTCTACACCTGGATATGATCATGTTGAATATAACGGGTCTATATTATTTGAACAAAGTTTTCTAACTTCGAATACCATATGGGCGACAGCATATGATCAAAGTTAGAAAACGTTGAATACTGAAAAAAAAAGAAAGAAAAAGGTCACCTAACATGTTAAAGCAGGAGAGCAAGCCCCCCTGCACCCACCCTCGCTCTTTAAATATACCAACTCCAAGATCTCACTACAGGTCAGTAAAGGGAAGTCTTCCCTTTACCGCATTATAGTGCGGTTTCGGAGTTGTATTTAAAGAGCGGGGTTGTGGGGGGTGCAGGGGTGCATGCCCCCCTGCCTACAACCCTTAGTTTAAGGTTTAGTCTTTTTTTTTCAGTATTCAAAGTTTTCTTACTTTGACTATATGGTGTCGCCCATATGGTATTCAAAGTTAGAAAACTTTGTTCAAATAATATAGAAACTAATATAACAGTATTATTTATGCATAAAACATTCTTGGTCTTTGTACTGTGAAAACTAATATTATCAGTATGCCTAGTCTCCAGTGGTTTGTTATAGTGTAAACGGGCTGTGTTTAAAAAAAAGTCCAGTCCAGGTGTGTCAAATATATGTAATATAGTGGGATGAAACAGGTAAGGATGAAAAGAAATACACAAGGGGAGATGTAACAAGTTGAGTCAAACAGCAAGCAGAAAGAATTGAACAGTGTAAGAATATTCATGGTCAGAGAGGACAGAATAGCAAAGAAATTAAGTTATTCCACATACATGGTATGTAAAAAAAGGGTTTGGACATGCTCTTGCAAATAATTTAGTTATTTACACCACAGGCTTTTGTAGAATCATAAAATGAATAAAGGGTGCAACACAAAAATATATAGTAGTTATCATTCAAAACTCCTGCGACAAAATAAATCTAGATAAAATAAAGTAAAAGAACTACTGACTTAGCCAGTCCTCCAAACCAAATGACAGACCTTCCCCCGGATTTACTATTCCTCTGTGCAGGGCTAGCTTAATTCTGCATGGAGGTGGCCATTTAGGAGCAGGACAGCAGCGCGCCATGCATAGTAATAAGGCATGCTGCCTGAACTCCTAATCTTACATGGAGCATGTAAGAGTGCAGGGGACATGTCTGAGAGCAGAGCTCTCAGAATATATATGCCCCCGCAATGAAGAATAGCAGAAAGGGGTAAGAAATTAATGAGACCGCTCATCGGTGTCTTCATATCCCCACCAACAGTCCCTCTCGAGTACAACAGCAAAAGTATACAGAAATAAAATGAGCAAACCTTTTTATTTATTTTTTTTTTAGTCCCATTAAAGCTAACCACACGTGCGCGGGTGTGCCCCTCTCTTAGCTACGGTTAATGCAGCTTAAATGGCTGAAGAGGATAACAAGGAAGATATATGCAAATGAAGCAGCATAGCAATAGTGTAGTGGGTAGAGCATTCGCCTTACGAGCAGGCATTCCCGGTTTGGGTCCCACTGCAGCACATACCATTTTCCATGGCAAAGCACATTATGACTAATATTTTTGTTGCATAACCCACTAAATAACATATATTAATGAACTGGAATACTGCAGTAAATGCACATGTGAGGTGTCAGTGTCATAATGAATACGTACGGCACTAGTAAGCAGGTTTAAGCACCAATAAGCAATAGTAAGTATATTTAAGCACTAGTAAGCGAGCTTAAGCCTGTTTGCACAGGGATAAGCAATGCACACACAGGTTAAGCAATTCTGAAGCTAACTTAGCATTGCTTACCCTTGCGCCAACCCATGCAAACTCACTTACAAATGCTCAAAAGTGCCTTAATCACCCTGTATCCAATGGCCCTTGTTCTGCCCATCAACAAGATAAACAGCCATGCAGGTCTCATACCCAGGATCCTATACACCATAGTCACAGTAGTTAACCACCAAGCCATCACAAAAGTAAGGAAGAATGAGGTATCAGCAAACAAGTCTTCACCATAGTAAAACTAAACTGAACCTGTGAAAGGAATCAGTATACAGACATATGCACCTTAACCCACTACATAACATAAATATGTGAACTGGAGTACAGCAGTAAGCCCAAAAGTCAGGTGTAAGTGTAATAGAGTGCTGAAATCCCCAATAAAACACAAGAACCCCATGCAGTGTACATACACATGAATCATGGATACCAGGCATACATATAAGGTGTAATGTATAATAATAACTCAATGCCAAAAAGGAATTATAATGCAAAGTCTAATGTAAGCAATGCTAAGCATTGCACAGGCCAGCTTAGGAGGTGTAAGCAATGTGTAGGCCAGCTAACTCACTATGTCCAGTGTTAAGCTCCTTTAAACAATGCCAGCTCTAGGTAAGCAGGTTTTCCCATAGCCTAGCCTTTTCAAAACTGGCCAATCACGGAAAAGTGTGGGAAATCGGCTCTACTGAAACCCAAGAGGCAGGAATACATCTCATAACTGGTTGTAGCTTCCCCTTGCAGGCACCATGTCAGGAAGGGGAGAAGGTATGAGCTTTCAGGCACAGCACTGGTGCATCCAGGAGTCCAGAGTCATGGCAGGACTCCTTGTCAAAGACCATGGTCAGAGACTGCTGCAGGGCCAGTACCCGGGCTCCCAATATAAGGTGGAGGCATGGGACTGTCTCACCTGTGACCTCACCAATGCCACTGGCATACCCTGAACTGGTGAGCAGGTCAGGCATCACTATGCCGACCTGAAGCGGCGTAAGGTGGTCCACTTGGAGCAGTGGATCCAAGAGGCTAGAGCGGCAGGGGATGTTCCAGTTGTGTGTATCACCCCACTATGTGTGTAATAATTTCCACCTCAGGTATATCATGGATAGGTATGGCTAAATATTCCTCTTATGTCCCTGACAGCTGCAATGGAGCAGGCCATGAACCAGGAGGCCTACAATAGTTGACTGGCGACGTTTCAATGCAAGTCAGGTCAGTAATACTCATGCATTTACTGTCATAGGAAATAAAACTAAAAGTAGTAGTAAATTAATTGCCTGTATAAAACCTGTATTGGTCAAGGCAAGTACTGCATACACTATAGAATATGGCAGGGCGAGTCACATATCGTTTGTATGTAAATAAAAGTGTAATAGCCTGACAATAAAGGTCTAACTACTGAACTGCATGTGTATACTCTGGTATCATATGGTAATGTAGATTTGCAATCATGTAATAGTACTGTTGTATTAAGCACTGTTACGCACACTGTGCACCATAAATTGAATGTGTAGGAATGCTTGTATATGACAGGTGAAATTCCCAGAGGCCATTTAGTACAACTGAGAGACACATAGACAGTAAACAGGGAAAATGCAAACAACAAAGCCCAACTAGCACATGCAACCGAGATGTGATTTTTTTTAGCACACACAGCCATGGTTCGAATCCTGCCAGTGGTAGTACTCTGCATACAGAATCATACCCCACAACTGTCCAGAATGTCCAGTAAAGTGGCCCATATCTGTTGCCTGTCAACCTGTCCCCCTGGGAAATCAATGGGATGATCCCAGATATATAGGCAGCAAATAGGAAATACAACTGATTGACACACATCTATGAGAACAAAGCTGGCACACTAGCAACTCCCCAATACCTTATGAGACTAAGAAGTTACTTATGTCCCATTTACACCCAAACTTGTCAAGGTGTGGTCAGAGTGTATACAGTAACAGAGTGAGATGTATGTGCATAATAGTAATGTGGAATCTGGTGCTGTGTGTGGGAACATTCAGGTAGTGCTAATAAACATTTCTCCAACAGGTCTGTCAGATACCAACACTGTGCCCAGAAATACAAGAATGATACCCAGTACCGGTACTGTTTGCATTGGTATTGTATGGCAGTGCGACTGATGCAGTTGTTCTGAATAATGAGGTATTACACATCACTGTTGCTCACACTGCCCTACAAAATATAACTGTCTAGGAAATCTGTATAAGAGTGTTGTAATACAAGGTCAGAATGCAAAAGCACAGGGGATTAATAAGACAGAAAGCAGATAGGAGATATACAGCAATACCTATATAGCAGACACAACTGTGATAGACAGTGTTTAAGTTGTAGCAGACACAGCCATGGTCTGAATTCTGGGAATGGAAGTAGGCTGCATACAGAATCATACCCCACGACTGTACAGATGAGGCCAGAATGTCCAGTATATGGGCCCATATCTGCTGCCTGCCCTCCTGGTAAGTCTGTGGGATGATCACAGATGTTTATCCAGCAAACATGGAATACAAGTGATTGTCAAACATCTATGAGAACAAACCTGTCACTGTAGCAACCATTGAAACTTTTAGGAGAGTAATAAGCCAAGTACGTCCTATCTACACCCCTATGTTGTCAAGCTGTGACCAGTGTGTGTACAGTAACAGAGTGAGATGTATGTGCATAATACTAATGCATAATCTGGAAGTTTGTGTGGCAACAGTCAGGTAGTGCTAACAAACATTGCTCCCACAGGTACATCGGATACAAACACTGTGCTGAGAAATAAAGACCATAATAACCTGTACTGGTACTGTTCACTCTGGTATTGTAGGGAATTGTGAGTGTTGCAGTTTCTCTGAATAATACATTATCACTGTCACCCACACTGTGCTACATAATATAACTGTGTAGGAAGGCATGTATATGTGTGTGTCAGGTCACTAAAGGTTGAAGAGGGCAATATTCTAGATATGCCTCGGCACACCTGCATGTGGTGAACACATGGCCAGAGTCTGTGCAGAAAGAGTTGGATAGCTATGTGCACAACATCAACCTGGAATCTGGGAGTATGTGTAGAAATAGTTAGATAGTGTTAACAAACATTCTCTCCACAGGTATACCAGGTAAGAGGTGTATACTGCAGGTAAAACCAGTTCGTGTTTAACGATGATGGCAGCCATATCACTGTCCAAGCTAAGGCTATAGGGTAGTGTAGTAAGACTTGTAAGGTACAGATAGCAGCACTGACTAGGAAAGTAATGTGGACTACAGGAATATACTAGTTAATTGACATCTTTCTCCCCCCCCACCATATCTCCAACAATAATCAACATACCCACTCCAACTGGAATGTAATAAGACCTATGTTCTGATAATGTCCAGTTGTTTGATAAATATTTTAATTGTTCCCATGCATGTGCTATATTGAATTATTCCAACATTGGTGGCATGGTGCTATCAATGCACTTGCATGCTGTTCCTATTACCACTGTGGTCCCATATATGCATGTGTTCTGTTTGCTATACAGCTGTTCCGTATCTGGTATCTGGGTTAATGGGAATATTTATGCATGTTGTTATACCTAACCCTGGAATGTGTTGACTATTACTAACCCACATATAATGATGAAATCTAAACACTATAGCACGTTTGGGAAGGCAAGTCCCAGTGGATCCACCTGTCCCACTTCAGCTGGCCGTGGCACCAGGCACCAGCATGTCTGGGGCCCAACCCAAGACCTCCCTGTCCATTGGTCCTGCACCACCTTTGGGTGGAACCACCTCAGGGGATGGGGCTCACCACACCGGGAGTGGGCGCGGACAGGAACCTGTCACCCATCGCCCGGTCAGGGTCATGCTGCGTAGAGAGCTCAACCAGTAGCTTGGTGATCTTTTACACCAGCTCAAGGGCCATGTGTTGCAACTAGAGCATCAGTCTGGCTCTGCAACTCAGCCCCCAGCAAGCCACCATCGGGGCTGTGAGGGTGCAGTGGTGACTGCCCATGGGTGGGGACCTCAGTCCCACTGTTTCCACTAGGGGGCTCATGGGCTTCCAATTTCTCAACACCCCTCCCCATCAAGGTGTTTACCCCAACATGTGTCATATACCGCCCCTGTATGCGTCTTGTTTGTCCCATCTGTTAACCCACCCAATCTACCGGCCCAAATATACCTACTATCCATCCCCAATATCCCACTCTCACCTGAAAAAATAAAGGGCAATCTGTTCCCAAAAAAAAAAATCTTGCCCCATACATAGCTGTCCATTTTCCACACGTGTCCACTGGACACATGTAATCTGGTCTAATTGGCATCACAACTTATTATTGTTGTCCTCACCCCCTCGCAGGGGTTTGAGTGTCCAAATCTACCACCACATTCAGTGTATATGCAACAGCTGTTGCTGTAGAAGAAATGGGCAGCTATGGACCTTCCCCAAACCCTTCCTACACATTCCTAGCTATTTCCCCTACTGTCTTTCCCTCTTTGTGCCCTTTTTCTACCACTTTCCTATCATCCCTTTTTTCTTTTCTTTTAAAAAAATTAGCTCGGGGGTAAATAGGAGTAAGCACTTTTAAGCAGCAGTAAGCAGGTTTCAATCTGTTTGCATGGGTGTAAGCAATGCCTACACTGGTTAAGAAATTTAGAAACTGAGTATAAGAAACTGTAACCAGAAGTTAGCACTGCTTACCTACGTGCAAACCTGTGCAAACCTGTTTACAACTGCTCAAAAGTGCCTTAATCATTCTGTATCCAACGGCCCTTGTTCTGCCCAGCAACAAAATAAACAGCTTTTGCAAGGCTGAAACCCAGGACCCTGCACACCATAGCCAAAGTTAGTTACCACTAAGCCATGTCAGATATACATAATACTGATGTTTTCACAAACATATCATCCAGCCCAGTCATTCAACAGTACAGGAAATGTTTTTCAACATGTAGATGTGTGTGCATATATATTAATATATAACTAGATAAAATATATATATATATATATATATATATATATATATATATATATATATATATATATATATATATTTTTTTATATCTAAATATACCTACATATATATATTATATATTATATAAACATATATACATACAAATGCATACATCTATAGATATATATGGCTACACTTATATGTGTAAATATATACACCAAGTTATATATATGTAAGTATAGATATATATATATATATATATATATATATATATATATATATATATATATATATATCTATGTAGATATATACGGACATAGTTATATTTATGTGTATTTTGTGTAGCATTGCATTTGTACTACTGCGCTAGAGTGAATGCAGATGTGGTAGTCTTAACAGTTTTTGTTTATATTGTTTGAGTTTCTCTTTCTGTCCTCTCTAAAGTACCTCCATCTATCTTTTGTGTGTTAAACCCCATATTTGGTAACAATTTTTATTATTTTTTCTCTCCTCAGCTATCGGTCAAGTTTGTCTTTTTCATCTTCATACTGACAGCATACTGTTAAAAGTCCTGCATGCTGCACTAAATGGTTGCAATGAAACACGCTCATCACACAGCTTTGTTCTCTTACCTTGCAGTATCTCCTTATCTGCAAAGTATGTTAGCTTAGTTTTTACATTTTACAATACACTTATTTAAGGCATTATCTACTGTACTCTCTAGCAAGTTGGTATGCTGTAAAGTAGCTTGGCAGTAAGGACCCCCCCCCATTTCTCTCTTCTCTTAATAGACTGCCTGTTAGTTTCAACAAACTTATGTCTATTACATGCTGGACTCTAGCCTGTGTTAAGATATTTCTTACCCAGCCTGTTTTAAGTTATTTCTTACATGATAGTACTACACAACAAAACATCTTATTCTTGCTGTGAACAGTACATAGCCTTATTTTATTAGAGTTTTTAGTGATTGTGTTTGACTCTGGGCTTGGCTCTAGCCACACCTACATAGAGTGCTGTAAACTCTCATAACCCCCATCCCACCAATTAGACCTCTACAGGAGGTGATATAACCTACTGGGACTACAGGCACCATTTTCAAACTGTTTTCTTCCTTGCTGCTGACTCCTTAACTGCTTTCCCTCAGCTTGCTCTGTAAGTTCTTTAACTTGTTTACTTGTTTTGTTCTGCTCTTCTCCCTACAGCTGCACATGTAATTAACCCTTCCCACTATGGTCCAGGAAATAAGCCCTAAAGGACTTCCATTACGGGACACTGACACAACCTTCTAAGAAACTTCCAAACTATAACCCCATCAAGATAAAATATAAAGTGTATGTACTGCAGTCATTTACTAGTGCTCACCACCGTGGTGCCTGTGCTTTACCCCATGCTTGCCAAGCAGCCTACAGTGGTCCTTAACTCCCTTACCTCCTATGCCACCTCATATATATTTTTACCACTAGGTGGTACTGCTCTCCCACTTACTGATTAAGATCTCCTAAATCTATTTTCCTTCTCTCCCAAGCTATCCCCCACACCCATTCATACTTGACCCACTGGCCAGCTTTGACTTGACTTGAGCTGTATTTCACCACCTTGCTCCCCTCAGCCTCATTTTCCCCTGCTGTCCCTGTACTTCATTCACAAAGCACACTTTTCTGCTTCAGCTGGCTGATTGGTTTCAGCCAGCCACCTTGTCTTTAGTTCTTTCCACTCCGTTCGGCCTATGGTTTCAATCCGCTCCCCTACCCTACCCCCAATTCTCACCCACCCCGGTACTCCTACCTTTATTGGTACCCTAAAGCCCTCCCTCTCACTATCAACCAATCACCTCCTCCACAGTCCCACCCCTTCCTCTCTATCAACCAATCACCTCCTCTACAGACCCATCCCCTTTTCCTCCACCTGCCTATCTCAGTCACTCCTCCTCTCCCACCTAACTCACTAATTCATCTCCCACTACTATATGTTTACACTTATCCACCATGCATGGACTCCTACCTCAAACCATTCTCACCCAAACTATCACCATTTTAGTCTTACTCCCTTTATATCTCACTCCCTCCTACTCCCATCACCTTCTCCAAATACCCTTCCTATCCTATCCCCCCACTCCCAACCTCCTTTCTTATCACTCAAAAACACACTTCCACAACATATTCACTTCACTAGTTCAACCCAACCCACTCCACTACTTCAAAATAAAATGATTTCCCTCCTCAACTAAGTATTACACTCCTAAGCTAATACTTTACTTCCCACAACTATGAAACACCAAATAAAAAATACTGCTACACTTCCTCAACTACCTCTGCTTAACTGGAGACATACATCCAAATCCTGGACCAAACACTACCTGTACTGCTAATCTCCCCACCTCAAACTATAAAGCTAACCATAAATACCTCAAATTCTTCACCATTAATGTACACAATTTAAGAAATAAAGTAACCTAATTCCATGCCTGGTTGAACTACAACCAACCCGACATTGTAGCCATTTCATAAACATGGCTAAAACCTCACATTAGTGACTCTGAAATCCTTCCTCCTGGATACCAATCCCTCAAACACGACCGCCCAAACAGAAAAGGTGGTGGGGTAGCTTTAATCTACTCTAACCTACTATCCATCACTCCATATCCTAATCCTATCCCCACATTCAATAATGCAGAACTAGTAACAGGCCTGCTAAAAGTAAATAACCACAAAAGCATTTGTATCATTGCTCTCTATATCCCCCCGGTAACAACACTACTACTCTGGAGGACATACTCCTCTGGACTTCAACCAATATTAAGCAAGAGACCTATATACTTGGAGACGTAAACATTGATTGGAATAAAATCAATAACCCCAATCCCACCATATCCATCAATCTATTTAACTATACACAAATTATTAACTCCATCACCAGGCCCAATAAAACAAACCCCCAGGTACCACACTAGACTGGATCCTAGCTTCCCATCCCAATAAAATCTTAAACTCTGGCATCACACCCGACCCTATAGGACACCACTTGCCAGCATTATCTACTGAGCTACCCACTCCTCTGCTCATCTACACCAAGTCATCCACACACGTAACCTCACAAACTTTAACCCAACTACCTTCTCTAACTCCCTTAAACAAACAAACTGGAACCCACTAAAAACCCTTCCACTAGATAATGCCATAGAATTGTTCAACTCCTTCTTAAACATCTTCAGCTCCCATGCGCCACCAAGAACAAAAAGAGTAAAAACCAAAACCTCCCCTTGGTTAACCAAAGATACCAAAAAACTTATGCTACAAAGAGACAAATCCTGGAAAACATACCATCAAAACAAGCAGCCTGAAACTTTTTTTAAATATAAACAACTCCGCAACCTTGCTAAAAAACAAATCATCAGAGACAAAAAATCCAACTATATTAAACAACAATCTAACCAATCTAAAAGCCCAAAACAATTCTGGAACTCCACTAATTCTCTTCTCAACCCAGGCACCAAAAGCAACCCCTGCCCTGATACCAGCAAATCTGACCCTGAAATAGCCTCTCTATTCGACTCCTTCTTCACTAACTCCATAACTGAACTGACCAAAACCTTCCCTAACAATAACCCCTCCCCTCAAGCCACCCTTTCGTCACCACCACCTACAACACCCTCTGCCCCAACCCTCTGCCTATATTCAACCTTAAACCCATCTCAACATCCTATATAAAAAAATTACTCTCCAAATTAAAACCTTGCTCCAGTGCCCCTGACAATATCCCATCCTCCTTCCTAAAAATAGCCGCAGATGGTATCACTCTTTCCATTAGCATCCTAATCAATAGATCCATGCTAGAATCTTATGTTCCCAAACTATGGCGCACTGCCTTCATTCTACCTCTCCATAAAGAAGGCAAGAACAATAACATCTCCAACTTCTGCCCCATAGCCATCCCTTCCCCAATTTCCAGACTACTAGAAAAATCCATTCACATTCAGCTCATGCCATTCTTAGCCAATAACCAACTAATCACTCCAACCCAACATGGCTTCCGTCCAGGCCATAGTACAACCAGTGCACTTCACTCCTTCGTAGACACAATAAATCTTGCCTGGGACACTGGAAAAATAGTTTCTACTGTTCCTCTAGATCTGTCCAAGGCATTCAATACCATCTCCTACACCCATCTTCTAAACCATCTCTCCGACCTTAATCTCTCCCAGAATACCTTAGCCTGGTTCACTAGCTACCTCTCCAATAAATCTCAAGCTGTAAAATGGAGGACAGGCACCTCCTTCCCACCCCCACTGGGGTTCCCCAGGGATCCATACTCAGTCCAATGCTATTTAACATCTTTATTAACAATTTCCACAAAGCCATACCCAATACCAAAATTGTACAATATGCAGATGATTCCACATTAATCTGCAGTGCCACCAACCTCCCAGAGCTTCAGAAACTGATCCAAGCTGCTTTCTCCACCACTGAAAATTGGAAGCTTCAGAATTACCTCTCACTAAATGCCAGTAAATCCAAAATACTATTATTCTCTCCCTCAAAAGCTTCCTCTCTTGATAAAAACTCATTCCAAATCACTAGCCAAAAGAACTCCACTCTAGAGGTTGTTCCCTTTGCCAAACTACTTGGGGTCACTATTGATGAACACCTGAAATTCTACACTCACATCTAGCAAAACATTAAGAAAACCCATATAAAACTTGGTATGCTATAAAGGAACATCCAATGTCTCTCTCCTTCCACCAGACAAATGCTTGCCACAACCTATCTACTCCCCTCACTAATGTATGGTGCTCCTCTATTAACTAACTTATCTGCCACACTCACTTCAAAATTGGAAGTCTGTTATAATAAGATTTCTAAATTTGTCACCAAAGCCAAATACTCCTCCCATCACTGTATTGCCCTTAATTTGTTACACTGGCTTGAACCCTCCAACCATCTAGACTATCTTCAGATTACCACAGCCCACAAACTAATCTTTCAACCCTCTAAGAGCCCTGATCTATGCAACATCCTTCTCCCCTACACCCCTCAGAGAATTCTCAGATCTACTCACCAAAACCTAATATGTGTCCGAAAACCCAATCGCCTTGCTAGTCAACTCTTGCTATCCTTTTCCTTAGCAAAAAAATGGAATTCTCTTCCTTGCTCTCTAAGGACCTGTGCAAACTTTCTTCTTCTTCTTCTTTCGGCTGCTCCTGTTAGGGGTTACCACAGCAGATCAACTGTTTCCATTTCTTCCTGTCCTCTGCATCTTGCTCTGTCACACCAACCACCTGCATGTCCTCTCTCACCACATCCATAAACCTTATCTTAGGTCTCACTCTTTTCCTGTTACCTGGCAACTTCTTCCTTAGCATCTTTTTCCCAATATACTCTGCATCCCTCATCAGCACATGTCCAAACCAATGTAATCTTGCCTCTCTGGCTTTGTCTCCAAACCTTCCAACCTGGGCTGACCCTCTAATATACTTATTCCTAATCCTGTCCATCCTCGTCACACTCAGTGCAAATCTTAACATCTTCAACTCTGTCACGTCAAGCTCTGACTCCTGCCTTTTTGTCAGTGCCACTGTCTCCAGCCCATATAACATAGCTGGTCTCACTACCCTCTTGTAGACCTTCCCTTTCACTCTTACTGGTACTTGTCTGTCACAAATCACTCCTGACACTCTTCCCCACCCACTCCATCCTGCCTGTACTCTCTTCTTCACCTCTCTTCCACACTCATCATTACTCTGAACTGTTGATCCCAAGTACTTAAACTCATCCACCTTCCCCACTTCTACTCCCTGCATCCTCACCATTCCTCTATCCTCTCTCTCATTCACACACACATATTCTGTCTTAGTCCTGCTGACCTTCATTCCTCTTCTCTCTATAGCATATCTCTACCTCTCCAGGGTCTCCTCCACCTGTTCCCTACTCTCAATACAGATCACAATGTCATCTGCAAACATCATAGTTCACGGGGACTCCTGTCTGATCTCATCTATCAACCTGTCCATCACCATTGCAAATAAGAAAGGGCTTAGAGCTGATCCTTGATGTAATCCCACCTCCACCTTAAACGCATCCGTCACTCCCATCGCAGACCTCACTGCTGTCACACTACCCTTGTACATATCCTGTACCACTCTTACATACTTCTCTGACACTCCCGACTTCCTCATACAATGCCACAACTCCTCTCTAGGCACTCTGTCATATGCTTTCTCTAAATTCACAAAGACACAATGCAGCTCCTTATGACCTTCTCTGTACTTCTCCATCAACCCTCTCAGAGCAAACATTGCATCTGTAGTGCTCTTTCCTGGCATGAAACCATACTGCTGATCACTAATCATCACCTCCCTTCTTAACCTAGCTTCCACTACTCTTTCCCATAACTTTATACTGTGACTGATCAGTTTAATCCCTCTGTAGTTACTACAGCTCTGCACATCACCCTTATTCTTAAAAATCAGTACCAAAACACTTTTTCTCCATTCCTCAGGCATCCTCTCACTTTCCAAGATTTCATTAAACAATCTAGTTAACAATTCCACTACCATTTCACCTAAACACCTCCATGCTTCCGCAGGTATGCCATCTGGACCAACAGCCTTTCCGTTCTTCATCCTCTTCAAAGCTATCCTTACTTCCTCCTTGCTAATTCACTGCATGTCATGATTCACCATCCAAACATCATCCAACCTTCTCTCCCTCTCATTCTCTTCATACATCAACCCCTCAAAGTGCTCTTTCCATCTGCTCAACACACTCTCCTCGCTTGTGAATATGTTTCACTCATTGTCCTTTATCACCCTTACCTGCTGCACATCTTTACTAGCACGGTCCCTCTGTCTAGCCAATCGGTACAGGTCCTTTTCTCCCTCCTTAGTGTCCAACTTTTTATACAACTCTTAATACACCTTATCCTTAGCCTTCGCCACCTCTCTCTTTGCCATGCACCTCATCTCCTTACACTCTTGTCTACTTTCTTCATCTCTTTGACAATCCCACTTCTTCTTCACCAACCTCTTTCTCTGTATACTCTCCTGTACTTCTTCATTCCACCACCAGGTCTCCTTGTCCTCCTTCCTCTTTCCAGATGTCACACCAAGCATCTTTCTAGCCATCTCTCTTACTATCTCTGCTGTAGTTACCCACCTATTCGGTAACTCTTCACTGCCACCCAGTGCCTGTCTTAACTATTCCCTGAACATCACCTCACAATTACTCTTTTTCAATTTCCACCATTTGATCCCTGGTGCTGCCTTCACACTCATCCTCCTCTTCTTGATCAGGAATGTCATCCTACAAACCACCATCCTATGCTGCCTGACTACACTTTCCCCTGCCACCACTTTACAGTCTCCAATCTCCTTCAGACTGGCCCTTCTACATAAGATATAATCCACCTGTGTGCATCTTCCTCCACTCTTGTATGTCACCCTATGCTCCTCCCTCTTGTTAAAATACGTATTCATCACAGCCATGTCCATTCTTTTGGCAAAATGCACTACCATCTGACCTTCTGCATTCCTTTGCTTAACACCATACCTACCCATCACTTCCTCATCTCCTCTGTTCCCTTCACCAACATGCCCATTGAAATCTGCTCCATTCACCAGTCTCTCACCCTTGGGTACAGTCATCACCACTTCATCCAACTCACTCCAAAATTTTTCTTTCTCGTCCATCGCACACCTAACTTGTGGAGCATATGCACAAACAACATTCATCATTACACCATCAATTTCCAGCTTCATAAACATCACTCTATCCGACACTCTTTTCACCTCCAAAACATTCTTAGCATACTGTTCCTTCAGGATAATGCCTACACCATTTCTCCTTCCATCCACACCATGATAAAACAATTTGAAACCACCTCTGATACACCTAGCCTTGCTCCCCTTCCATCTGGTCTCTTGCACACACAATATACCAACCTTCCTTCGGTCCATCATATCAGCTAGCTCTCTCCCTATACCTGTTATACTGCCAACATTCAAAGTTCCGACCCTCACTATCACAGTCCTAGCCTTTATCTGCCTTTGGGCATGCCTTCCCCCTCTTCTCCTCCTTCGGCTAACAGTAGCCCAATTTCCACCAGCACCCTGTTGGCCAACAGTACTGGTGGTGGTCGTTGTTAACTCAGGCCTCGACCGATCTGGTATGTATTTCTGTACTGTTGTCTGCATGTATGATTTGGCAAAATTTTACGGCGGATGCCCTTCCTGACACAACCCTCCCCATTTATCAGGGCTTCGGACCGGCACAAAGAAATGCACTGGCCTGTGCATCCCCAGTGGCTGGGTTTGCAAACTTTGAAAACTTTAAATCTCAGTTACATTCCTACCCTTACTCTAACAGAAAATGCAACTGCATTCAACCCACCTAGTCTTATAATTCTCTCTCCACCTTTAAACCCCCTCTCCAGCTATGATTACTAGCCTCTCTAGCTATGATCTATAGGCTACCACACACATGTACATATTGTAAATATCAAATTTGTACCATGTACCTAAGAATTTACACCTGCTCTCTAACATGAAATGTAACTGTAAATTGTTCATTAACAATATTGTGTCTGTATCTAAAGGTAGCATGTACCCAAGAAATTACACCTGCTCTCTAGCATGAAACATAATTGTAAATTGTTCTTTTTTTCTATATTGTATTTGTATTTAAACTTTGTAAAATGGAAGTTTTCTCCCCGGGCCTCCACTGAAAGCAGGCTCCCTGAGCCCAGCGGACATCCCCGGTCATCAAACAGGAAATAAATAAATAAATAATGTAAGCAGTTATATATATCTATATAGGTATATACGGACATGCATTTGTAGATAACAATGGGAAAATAAGAATAACATATATGTCCACATGCACCATTAATGGGGTTGAGAGGCCCCAAACAATACATGTCTTGTATGAATAGATATATCCACCCCCCCAAAGCCAAACACGTCTGCCCTGCAATACACTACCAAGTGTTGCAGATCCCATAACCAGGACCTGACATGACATGGGCATCCTAGGATACATATACACAGACACATATATGCAGGTACAGCTATACATATATGTGTATATATATATATATATATAGAGAGAGAGAGAGAGAGAGAGAGATATGTAGCTACACATACACATGCAGAAATATGTATAGTAAGATACATATGTAGTAGGTGCACACAATATTGAACAGCCACTATTCCTACAGTTACCACCTTACCAACTGGAGACTGTATGAGCCACCCATACAAATGACAATCATTGCCTGCAACATATACCCACAAAGAAATCAAAGGATATAACACCACACACACAGGTTTGCATAAATGGGAAAGCTTTATTTGTGTAGTATTACAGTTGTATATAGGTTCATAGGTTCATAGGTAGGTACTGGGATATTGGCCCTAGGGCCTATATAAGCCTAGCCAAAAGGTACCCTGGCTTTCGCCACCTAAGAAAATTATTTTCCTGTGCTACTGTTGAGCAGAGCCACAGAAGTGATCCCCAGGGTGAATTTCCTATCTCCCATTCAATCATCAAGATTTTTCTTGAAGAGTGCTTATGAGGAACTTTGTTTGATATAGATAGGTAGTTTGTTCCAGACTATGGGAAGTCTCTGGGACAGGAATTTATCCCTCCAGCATGTTCTGTTTATTGTGGTGACAAGGTTTAGGTCCCTAGAGCATGTTGTTCGGAGAGATTGGGATTTCTTTAACTGGAGCATGTCCAAAAGCTCTGGGTTTGACATAGCTTTGTGTGTTAGGCAGAGATCGCCTCTGAGTAGGTGATATGTGATGGAGTAAAGCTGCAGTTTTTTGAGACAGTCTGCATAGGGCATCTGTCTGAGACCGGTAATCTTCTTTGTGAGGTATTTCTGTGACCTTTACAGTTGTTGTAGATGTCTTGTGAGGTACATACCAAAAGGGGCATTGTACTCTATAATGGGTCTAATGAGTGAAGACTAGAGGGGAACAATGACCTCTTTTTTCCTGGATGAGAAACCTTTTGTGATGAGGTGTGCCATGTAGAAGGATTTCCTGACTACTGTGGAGATGTGATTACCAAAGGAGAGACTACTGTTCACCTGTGTCCCAAGGTCTCTTATCACACTTTCGGTGTTAAGTAGACTACCTCCTATGTGGTAGTTCATGGGTACAGCGTTTTTACCAAAAGGGATGACAATGCACTTTTTGGCATTGAGCTTGGGGCCGTGGCTTTGACACCAGGCATCTGTCTCAGCGAGGCCCTTTTGTAGGATGTCCACATATTTTAGAGTTTTGATTATGACTCCTAGTTTGCAGTCATCTGCTAACTTCATTAGCCAAAGACCTTCTGTGTTAGCCTGTATTTCAGAGAAGTAGATACCAAACAGGAGAGGACCCAGGACTGAACCCTGTGGTACTCCATGCCATGTGGTATAGCTGTTTAGACACAGACATCCATATAAACTGAGTAATGCAACTGTGAAACAGTTATACTAATACAATAGTCTGGAAAAGTTAACAAATGTTGCTGTCCAGGCCAAGGCCATCAAGTAGTACAATAGCAAAGATAGACTGGGCCACAGGATACCAAACAATCAACAGTAAGTAATGCAGATGTATAGTTCAGCAGCCTCTATCTATACTCTGTAGAGAATCCTTAGTGGATTAAGACCTCAGTTGACACAGTGGGATGTAACTGTTACATAACAAGGCACAACTGACACCATCACAAGCACACTGACAAACAGAACAGTCTGTATGGCAGGTGGCAGTAGGCCTTCATTTAACCAAGGTGGATTGTATGGTAATGTACATCCATATACCTTAAGGCAGCTCACCCCTGATGGTCTTCAGGACCTTGGGCTTTCAGGATTCTGTAGCGCTCCCATATACATATATGTATATATATATATATATATATATATATATATATATATATATATATATATATATAGGAATACATGCATAGGATTGAACAGAACATAGCCATGTCAAATTTCACACAAGAGAACGGTCGGAATGTCGAACATAACACCAAATTCGACATTTCCAATCGCTCAACCACCACAACAAGCGCTACCATGGGTCAAGATGGGGAGATATTAGCCTGGCTGGTGTTCAATGTTCATGGATTCGGCATGTGAAAATGCGACATTGTGGAAACTTGGGTCACTGCCTTCGACATTTAGGATGTCGAACAACCAACATTCAATTAAATGCATGTATTTGTATAGATATATGTATATATAGATATAAGTATAAGTATATGTATATGTAGATATATGTATATATAGCTATATATGTATGTACATCCTATGTGTACAGATATGCCTAGTTATGTTGGTATATATGTAAATATCAATAACTATATGTGCATACATATCTATTCTGATATACCTACTACTGTCAATATATATGTAGATGTCCATACGCATATGTGCATATGTATCTCTATCTGTATATGTGTAGATATATATTGCTCTGTATATGTATATATCTGGGTGTTTATTTGTATAGCTATGCACATATACATATCCATCTATGTATGTCGATATGTATATGTGTATGTCCATATTGATATCTGGATAATTATATGTACATATGTCTTCACCATATGTCCTGAAAATGGAGTGTAGCCCTACCCCACCTCCTATAGTCCCAACTTTGTAGTGCAAGGGGATGTCAGGTATATATAGCAGGTATATTTGTAGACTATTGCTACTGTAATAGGGAGTGTCTTCACAGACATGGTGCATGTGGGAGGTCACATCTGCTTTTAACATGTGCACTATTGGCTACTGACAGACATCCTAAGGATATCATAGTACAGTACCACTGCTAGCATGTAATGCTCCTGTGGATGACAGCAGAGATAATGGCCAATATAAGTGGACAGTCTGACATACTCTGGACAGTCCAGAGGTATACACATAACCCCTTAGTGCAAGACATGTGGACTAATCCTGATAACGTGGATGTTAACAGCCATGTAGATGGGTATAACAAGTAAATACTGGTATACATGTGCCCCCATAGGTTATGCAATCATACATCCCTGCCTGTCCTGCCACATAATAACCACATGTACAGATGTGCCATGGCCACATACTACCCACTAGATATTGACATACATCTGCACAGCATCCCACTGTTCTGTCTGACATACATGACTGTTATGGTGGCCTGGCAGCAGTACATCTGGCAAGTATCTGGACATTACATCTCACTGGGTAAGTACACTAAGCTGCTAGGCATGTAACAAATCACTGTGCAGGCTACAGACAGACCGGCTCAACACTGGCCTACATTTCCTATGGAAGAATGTACATGTACCTGCAGATATAGCAGGTGCTACAGGCATGTCACAGCACAGAGTAACATACACCTGTGTGAAAGTGCATAACCACAACCAATGTGAACACAACCACAGCCACATATGGTATGCTAGCGTATTATTACAGTATATGGACTATCTGTTCAACACCAACCTCATATGTGCCACTCACACACTAACTCTACATATACTGGGCCACTACACAGTGTGCTCCAGTGCCTGTCTGTGGTATGGGACATGTGCGTGTATAGCCCTATAAACATGTCAGCCGATAGGGCAACATACAGCGGAGCAGCATGTAACATCAGATAGAACAGGACCAAGAACAATGGCATCTACTACGGTCTGTACATAGGCCAAAGTACATATTAACAATACACACACTGCCAACAATCACCATAAGTACATAGACCTCAGTACTGTACACATAACCACAAAATGTCCAGGTTATGTCATCAAATATAACCCCTACTATACATAACATGTGTAGCAGTCTGATATCTCACTATCTTGTTATCAGATATGATGTCACTAATTATGGTATACAGCACATATGCACCCCTTACTGCATGACATATGTACAAAGGTTGACAGAGTTGTGGCTGGAGGCAACATACACAGGGCCAATATTGACATGTTGCTGTGATAACCGCATACATTTACTTTTGTAACAGGGTTTGTTGCAACATATGTCCTATGAGGGATATGAAGTCAGTAACTCTCATGGCTGTCACCATCTACAGACTGCAATCCTCACACTACCTTCTGCAGTTCACAGATAGGTGCTCTGTGGGTAACACCTGAAACAAAAGGCACCACACACTGGCCAGTCTGCAGATAACCCTACAAATGTGTGTTCCTTCATAAATATAGCACTGACATGGCAGGTATGAAAACATGTCAGACAGCCATATCTACACACACCCTGTTAAACCAACATTACTCCAAATGCAGTATAGCAGTACTTACAGTCTGTAGGCAGGTCAGGCACATCCCCCTCCTGTGTGTTGGCCTGTTTCCACAGTGTATGTTGTTAGAGGTAAATCTCCAATCCATCTGAGATGCTGTTTGTCAAACAACAGATCGAGTTCCTCCTCACAGTGAATGAAAGGCCCAACACCAACATAATGTTCCTAGATATTGGTGTGTTTCCATGCAATTGGCTATGGGAATGTTATCACAGCTGTTCCACATGCAATCAGCAAGAGGAGGGCTGCAATTCATGCAAAATCCATCAGCTGATCCTGAGCATCACTTAAAATACACATGCTGCTGCCTAAGCAATGCAGGTGTAAGTCTTCACATCCACCAGAGAGGGAGTGAGAGAGGCAGGCAGAGGCACAGAAAAGCCAGGGAGGGGTGGGAGAGTAAAACATAAGCATGTTTGTGTCAACCACTTACCAGTACAGGGTATCAAACCCCTGATGACTATGTAGTGGTATCATATATCCATGCAGTTATTGGATGCACCACATAGGTTACATGTTGGGGAGCCCTCAGAATGTATATATGATGGTGAGTGACATCTGCAACAGGGATATGATAGCTATGTGGTAGGTGTAGTACACGTGCCTGTCCACATGAACAGGTGTCAGCATCAACACAGGCACACTCTCACAGGGATGCTCACACATTGACACACTTGGCAGGGCCAGGAACACAACTCATCACTACTGGGATTGTCACAACACAGTACTGTGCAGGTATCACATGCACCACAGGGGGCATCCGGAGGTTATATGTGCAAAGGGTACGTGGAGGTGTCTGACATCAGACAGCATGCTTCAGTATGCCAATGGGGGTTGTAGTGATTGTGAATGTGGTCAAACGCATCATACACCACACACACGGTGCCAGAACTGACATGCATGGGTGCACTGTTTCCCGGGTATGTTGAGGTCGACAGTGCCAGATGGCTATACAAGGCTAGGTGATGGGTACATCTTGGCATCAGGCCACATGACAATGGTCTGCAATGTGGCTCAGGGGTGTAGTGTCTGGAGTTGCCCACACAGGTGGGTATTGTAGTCACCATCCAGTCACTTGGGTGACTATTGCATGTGGCCAATGCTGTGCATTGCTTGCCATGTATGTGTTCCTTAGTCCATGATATGGACAGTGTCTGGGATGTGCACACCTCCCACACGCATGTACAGTGACATGTGGAACTGCACCTGGGGTGTCTGGCCCATGTTGTGTCCACAGATTTGTATCATCAGATGTGCCAGTCCTGTCCTCATGTGGTGGGAACTGTTAATGGACAGCAGGTTGACCCTGCACATACATTGATAGCATGATACTGGTATTCCCTGGTGTCAGTGGCATCTGTCCATACAGGGTTGTGTTTCAGGCATGGTGTGTTCTTTGTGGGTCACATTTGATGGCACCACAGGTGTTGCAGGTGTCCAGTGGGGAACATGGGGCAGGAGCACTGTTGGCATGTACATGCCTATTTGACTGATAGACAGGGTGCCATGCCCTCTGTAGCCCACTGCAATCACACCATGGTTACTATCAGTGGGCGATATGTAGGGTACTACTAACATAGCGGCTGTTGCCTAGGCAAGAGTGTGTGTGTGTGTGTATGAGACATGGGTTGAGAGTGTTCCCTGTGTAATACAAGGGTTGCTAATGTTGTTTAGCTGGCATTGATGTCACATTTAGGGGTATGGATTTACACCCCAGCCTCTCAGCTATTTCAAATATGTTATCCCTGTATGGTGGACATTGTGATATATACCTGGCCCACCATATAAGAGGTTTGCAAAACCCACTCCACATTGAGTCCAGTTGTTACACACTCACCACCACTTCCACACAGGATACGAATGACAAACACAGACACACACACACACACACACACACACACACACACACACACACACACACACACACACCTGTCATGTCTGGGATTAGAACACCTACCTAACTAGTATATATTACACTACAGCACTATGCCTTTATAGGATGCACCACAGAGATTACTGGAGTACTCCTTCCCCAAAGGTGTATATCACAGGGAATGACATCAGCAGGATTGCCAAAGTAGGGTATTTGAATTGTACTGAGTGTGACTTGCCTAAAATGCATTGCTCCCTACACAGACATAGAAACACACACAAAACATCCACAACTGTCATGTGTGGGAATAGAACCCCTACCAGAGTTCTATATCACACTGCAGCATGATGTTTTTATAGTATGCACCACGGGGACTGCAGGAGTGCCCTTTCCCCAAAGGTGTATTTCATTGTGAATGACATCAGCAGGATTGCCAAAGTAGGGCATTTGAATTGTACTGAGTGTGACTAGCCTAAAATGCATTGCTCCCTACACAGACATAGAAACACACACAAAACATCTACAGCTGCCATGTGTGGGAATAAAACCCCTACCACAGTTCTATATCACACTACAGCATGATGCTGTTATAGAATGCACCACAGGGATTGCTGGAGTGCCCCTTCCCCAAAGGTGTATTTCACAGTGAATGACATCAGCAGGATTGCCAAAGTAGGGCATTTGAATTGTACTGAGTGTGTCTAGCCTAAAATGCATTGCTCCCAATTGCCACCTCTGGGATTAGAACTCCTACTACCTATTTTATCACACTACAGCAGTACGCAGTTATGGGACGTGCTATGAAGATTACTGGGCTACAACCTTCCAAAGATGTATTTCTAGGTGGATGAAATCAGCAGCCTTGACAAAGTAGGGCATTCGAATTGTAGGAAGTGTGAGTAGCCTAAAAGGAGTTGCTATCTACACAGACAGGGACACACACACACTTTCCAATTCTGGGATTAGAACTCCTACCTTCCTATTTTATCACACTACAGCGGTACACAATTATAGGATGCGCTACAAAGATTACTGGGCTACAATATTTTATCACAGTACAGCAGTACATAGTTATGGGACACACTATGGAGATTACTGGGCTATAATCTTCCCAGAGGTGTTTCTGGGATGTCTAGGTGGATGACATCAGCAGTCTTACCAAAGTAGGGCAGTAGCCTAAAAGGAATTGCTCTCTACACAGACAGAGACAGACACACACACACACACACACACACACACACACACACACACACACACACACACACACACACACACACACACACACACACACACACACACACACACACACACACACACACACACACACACACAGTTACCAAGTCAGGGACTGGAACTCCTACCTAACTAGTTTTTCACACTACAGCATATGCAGTTATAGGACATGCCACAGTGATTACTGGGCTACAACTCTCCCAAAGGTGTATTTCACAGTGGATGACCTCATCAGGCTTGTCATAGTAGGGCTATGGGAGGCTAGTGTGTGTGCATGGGCCATAACCCATTCATCTAGAGGTTGACACAACACACAGGATCATATTTCACAAGTACATGTATGCAGCTGCTAGATGACTACTTCCTTGTGCAGTCATGTTGCACAGCTAGCACTTGCACCACATAGTCTGTAATACTGACAGATACCTGTGACTAGTATTTACAGTGAGTGGCATCTGAACCTCATGTGGTTGTGGTCCTTTGGCTGTGTGCTGGGTGGACAGGCCTGGATGGCTCCTTGTCACAGTCACCCTCTTCCACACATCTTTGTACATCTACCTTTGGCTTATTATAGTGTGTTGTCCTTAGATATATGTCTGTATTCCTATCCACTGTGTGTGCAAAGCATGAGTGGTGCATACTGAGGAGTGTCTGCACTAACATCTACGACTGCCAGATATGTTTGGTCCACTGGTGTTTGTAGACATGGCCATCATTTGTTCAAACTAACATCTGCAACTGCCAAATATGTTTGGTCCACTGGTGTTTGTAGACATGGCCATCATTTGTTTAAGTGTGTGAGCATGCCCAGTATGACATTTCAGTATGTTGTTGACTGACATTGCCTTCATTTCTCTACGTGTGTGAGCATGTCCAGTATGCCCGTCTGTATTGAATGTGTGGATCGAGTCCAGGTAGTTTGTACTGCAGAGCAGACCTTTGTGTTGTACACCTACAGGTAGCATACTGTTTCTGCAGGGTATTCATCGATCATTTGGCAAATGGGGACAAACTGTGCAGGGGATAGTGTGTACTGTAGGTGATTGTGTCTGTGCTGCTTCAGCTGCATGGTACTGCTGTTAGCAGAGATATTCAGACGTGTACTGTTATACACAGTGATGCTTTTTGTCCTCATGTACTGTCAGGTGGACATTCTTGCTCACAATGATGTCTTTCGGGGACAAAGGTGACTGCTGCTGTGTCTGGTATTGTGGGCAGACACCTACGTATTCATGGTAAGTAATGCCATTCTGGAGGGGGAGCTGCAGACATTTGGCGCTGGGTTTGTGTATCCGGTTTAGCACCTTAGTACAGTACTGGCAGAGGATCCCATACTTGTACGCCCATCAGCATGACAGTATGAGCTTATCTTGCTGTGGCAATGCCTCGCAGCTGTACAGATTTGCAAAGGTCAGCCAGGGGCAGGGGCCATGGGTCAGGACATTTACCCTATTTTGGTGTACGGGCAGGTGTGCAGCCACCCATGTATGTGTTTGCAGCCAAGGATAGTGTGTGCACACAGCTTGGTGTCGGACCCTGCACATTCCATGCTGCCCATGCTCCCACCCCCCTCTGTTATTCTAATCTCTTCCGTACATTATGCATACATTCTCTGATACTTTCCCTAAGGGTATCACCCCATTGCAGGTGTGTGTTAGAATTGGCCCACAGTTCATGCAGTGGAACATGGTGGACATGTTATTGTGGTTTGTCCACATGGCCTTGCTTATGGCTTATGTGGAGTGTGTTATGTTATTTGAGTGTCCGTGACATAACATGCATTGGCAGTACATGTGAGACACAGGCCTTTGGCAGACACCTGTGGGGCATTAGGTGTTGCTGCATGCCTGATGCGGCAGATCATTGCATTCTGTCAGTCCTATAGTCCCAGACCACCATACAGTATATTCCCCTGGGGTGGCAGGGTAGGTGTGATAGGTGTTCATGCCAATACCTCTTAACAGAATTGCTCAGGTGGTGTGGATGCTGGCAGGGTGCTACCTACCGTTAGGGACACACCTAGATGGGACACCTGCACTGCATGCTGCAGTCATCTGCTATTGCCATATACAGGTGGGGTCTTACTGTACCCATTCCCCACAGCAGGGATATGACCAGAGAGATGCCTGTGGGTGGTGTTTGCATGAGCTAGGTGCATGTGTGCTATGAACGCTACTTGCATCTGACACACAGATATGCACTGAGAAGTCCAGTTATGCTTGCATGTGCAGGTACATAAGCTGTTTCCCAATACATCAGTCCTACCTCCTTTGTGATCTGTGAGTGTTTGGGCAGACAACACCAGTATCCCTTACTACAGGACCAAATAATGTGATGCATACCTGTATGTACGTTTCCAAGGGTGTGTCCTTTTCACAGTGACACAATATATACTGTATGTCTGGGGTACTTTCCCCTGTGTACTGCTTGTATATGTAGACCAACAGCCATGCGATGTCAATCTTTCAGATGGTGACACATATTACCACCATACATTTGTAATGGCTTACTGCTAGCTTGTGTTATACTGATGGGTATTGTATATGGCACTGCAGTTGTGAGGACTTGTCCCTGTCATCAGCGGTAGTGGGCAAGGGCCACCAGGCTTACCTCAACATGCATACATACCGACCACTCTCACACGATATGGGACACACACCAACCTAACACACACATACCTGCATATTGTGCAGATGCTACAACCTATCCTGCTACCTTGGCCACCTCTGTGCATCTGTGCTCCACTGGTATTAGACCTACACATACATGTTACTACATTTCTACATAGGGTTGTGGGAGGTCACACCTGACTGTTATGACGTGTGTACATCACATTGGGGGGGGGGGTACACCAGACCATTACTACATAATTAAGTAGGGTAGGGGGGGCACACCTGACTGCTTCTGCATTCCTACACAGGATTGGGAGGGGGCACACCTGACTATTTCTACATATCTACACAGGATTGGGGGGCACAACTGACTGTCACTATATTTCTGCGTAGGATGGGGGGCACACCTGACTATTTCTACATTTCTACACAGGATAGGGGGGGATATACCTGACTGTTACTATATTTCTACGTAGGATGGGGGGAGTACACCTGAGTACTTCTACATTTCTACACAGGATTGGGGGGCACATCTGACTGTTATTACATTACTATGTGGGATGGGGGGCACACCTGACACTTGTACACATTTGTATGACTGTACTGGTATGTCAGGTACTCCATTTCATTCTGTATTCTATCCTATCATGCTGACTAGAGGCATACCAGTGTACTACAGATCTTAGCTTTGATTTACCTACATATATGTTTCTGACTTCCTACCCTTCAGACCTAATGTCCCACTGCCTGACCTGCTGTAGTCTGTCTGTGTAGGCCTGGGGGGGAGGTTAGCCATAGGCATCATTCAGAGGCCATAGCACAGCCTTTGTTTGTGTTTGTCTACACCTTTCCTGCTGGCTGTGACTATTGTTGGGTATGTGAACCCCCCTGACTGGCATGTGTGAGTCACTTACCTTGTAGGTGCCCCAGTATTGAGGGTGGTGCTGCAAGGCTGCCTATGTCGGATGCACATAGTACACTCACTACACATGGTTGAGCACAGGTAGTGTCATGTTTGGCAACTGTTTTACTGTATGTGAGAGTCAGAGAGAGGTGTTATTCCCTGGGTCCCTCCTGTGTCAGTGTATGTGTTATGCGTTGCCTCTTTGCTAAGGCCAGGGCATACTGGGCATGCCTTCTTCTACCTACTGGGTCAGGCTCAGGTTGTTCCTCCTCCGAGTCACTCTGTGCCTGTGCAAGCCTTGGCAATGCTGGGGGGCTGTGTGGCCCTGCCCCATGATGTTCCTGCTGCAGCTGTTTCCACAGGATCATATTGTGTAGCATGGCACACACAATGACAATTTGATTACAAGTAGCTGGTGAGTACTGTAAGGCTCCATCGGATGTATCCAGGCACTGAAACCATGACTTGACCATGCCAAACACATGCTCTACTATAATTCTGGTCTGTGCGTGTGCCTCATTATGGAGTTCTTGTTCGGGTGTGTGTGCATTTCTGATGGGTGCCATCAGCCATGGCTCCAGTGCTTATCCAGCATCCCCCACTACGTGACTGTGAGGGATGTCCCAATTGGCAAATCTCTGGTACAGCTGCATCAGATGCCAGATGTGGGAATCATGATAGCTTCCAGGGCAGCCAGCACACACATTCATTATTATGCCCTGGGCATTGCACACAACCTGGCAGTTGATGGAGGGGAAGCCCTTATGGTTGATGGAGACCCTACCACACTCACCGGGTGGTGCTTTGATGCATATGTGCATGCAGTCTATAGCACTCACTACCTCAGGGTATTCTGCTATTTGGTGGGACAGTTGCATATTGCTGGCCAATGCCTCACGGGTGTTGGGGAAATATACGTCCTCACAGACATGTGCTGACATGGCATCCAGGAACTGGTGGAGATCCCTGAATGCTGATGTCTGTGAGATTCCCATCATATCCCCAGTTGGCCTTTGGAAGGTACTTGTAGCTAGTATTCTTAGGCCTGCACATACCTTGGTATCCACTGGAATGGGTTTCCCTCTGTTAGTTTTGTGTGTGAGGCGTGGCCGGCACAGCTCAACAATTTGCTGTAGGAGGTCCCTGTCACCCTATAGCACTCCACTATCTCCAGATCATGTAGCCCCTGGTAGGTTACCCTGGGTCTGTACATTCTACTCTGTCTCCTCACTGTGGGTTGATCGACAGCATTCTCATCCTCACCGCCCTCTGCCTCTTCCACAAGTTGTTGTATGATAGCTATTGCAGCCCCTATCATTTTGTTGTTTGGATTGTTAAAAGTTCCCCACTTGTATACACCTGTGTTGTAGAGTGTGGGACAAAACAGAGGGGAAGGTCTTTGAATAGTTTATAGTAGTGTTCTTTGCTGGGCTGGTCTGCTGCCTGTATAATTGTCTGATTCTGATACATTTCACCTGCCAGCTATGCTAGTTCTAGATTACTTTTCTACTGCTGTTTTCCCTTCCCCTTGCCTTTCTATTTAAGCCCAGGGGCACTCCACGCAAACACAGTGCTCAAATGTGCACAAAACTGTTATTTCCTGGTTTAACTTTTTTTTTAAACCTTTAAAACCCGGTAACGTAAACAGTGCTAGGCAGACTCAGTGCTAGGCAGACTCAGACACACACCCTTGCTTAGCTATGCTTAGCTAGGAGCAAACCTGAGCCACAGGGCTCCAATCTGCTTACAGTATGCCTGACAGCCCCCCATGATGTCAGCTAACTCCTAGGCTTGCACCAAGCTATTCCTGCTCTTACACTGTTGCGACCTGACTAGCATGCTAGGGAAAACTAGGATTCACAATCATTCCCCTAATTTGCATAGGATTGCCTGCTAATGCATAGTTACGTCTCACACTGAGCCTCCCCCATTCGCAACCACTACTCACTGGCCATGTTGTCTTCTGCCTGCCATTGACTTTCTTGGCAGAATAGGGATTTTAGTTACAATGCTTATTTTACGTTTATTTTATTATTTTCCCTAAGATCCCATATGCATTCCGCTGCCCTACGCTTAAACAGCTGAGATAGGCTAAAAAAAATAAAAGTTGATTTTTTTTATTTTTTAGGCTGTTTGCAATGCCAGTGGCCTTATACTTGGCTGTTGGCATGCTTCTTGACTGATATGCAGCCTTTATTTGGAGCTGTCACAGCTCCGTTTTGGATTTTGCAGAAATGTACTCCGTTACTAACCATGTTCATTTCTGCAGATTACGCTAGTCCTGCACAGCTGTTTTCAAGCTTCCTGGATCACAAATTCACCTCATTTGCATGGATTACTCCTGCAAATAAGGTGATTTGCATACAGGGACATAGTCCATGCAGGACTAGTGCAGGAGCTCTCGTGCACGCCCCTGCAGGCTGTTCCTGGATCGCATGGCAGACATATTGCCTGCTAGAGCTCCTGCACTAATCCTGCACACTGTGCAAAGCATGCAGAATCTGGGGGCTTGAGTGATCTCAAAAACTGAAACCAATATTAAAGTATTCATTAATTATATCAGAAAAATCAAAGAGAAGAACTGCAAATATTATAATCATTCAACTGCAAGACATAGCAAGTGTATTTGCAGAAAAATTTGGTGCAAATTTCATAATAAGCAATGATGCATGTCACAGTGTTATAGAAACAAGTAGAGATATCCCTTATATAACTGCATAGATGATAATCACTGCCACAAGTAATTACTAAAAACTCAAACTGCATTGGACCAGATAACGTACTTTGAGTTTCCAATGCAGACTCAAGGAAACCTAATTAAACCATATCATTCATTTATTTGTTCATTCATTCATGTATTCATTCACTTATTCTCTGGTTACCCACTTTATCCAGTTCTGGGTTTTGGAGAAGCATCAGCCTATCCTGGCAACAGTGGGTGGAGGAAAAGACAGTGAAAGCAGTCTCAAGAAGTCGTTCCATTGCAGGATGCGCAAAGTCTCACATGACATGCATACTTACAGGCCATTTGGCATATATGGACATAAAACTGCTCTAGTTCAGCAAGCTTTAGTGGTACCAGATCAAAAAAGGGAGGTGGAGAACATCAGACTCAGACGATTTCAGACCTGTTGCCTGATTCTATGTAAAATAAGATGAAAGTCCTGGGTTTTTTCAATTCGCAAACAGTCCAATTTGCTGGTATTTTTTCCAGAAAAAGTGACAATCAGTGCCCCTGGTCATTAGGAATGATGGTAGCTCTGAGTCATTATTTATAATAATGAGGGAAGACTTGGTGTTGTGGGAAATTCCATTAGTAGAGCTCAGTTGTCTCATTGTGTGGTGGAGAGGAAAGCACAGTAGGGATACAGAGTTCCCAGACCCACAGGGAATGTTGGTGTTAGTAAGGTTTTTCCTTCCATGCAAAGCAGTTGTTTTTTTTTTTTTTTTTGTAATTCAGCACTGATATAGTAGATGAGCAAACACATCAGTATGGAAGGGAACTGGTACAGTCAGAAGCATTATACCATCTGCATACAGATGATTCAAGTCCTGCAAGACACTCTTCTTTTAGGACCAGCCTGTACACAATTGGTGTTGTGTTTGTGAATCGCAGATGATCCTGGGAGGGAATCATTTGCATATGTAATCTGTGCATGGAGTATTATGACTACATAATTTGATAAGACTGTGTAAAGGGTCTTACCCCACTGAGTATCAAATTGTATGAAATTTAGAGGGCTTTGTTATGCTGTTCTGCTGCATACCAACCATACTCTACTGCATACAATGTTTATGCCCCTAGTCAGTAAAGTGTAAACCAGGTGAGTATAATGTCTAGCTGTACTTATGGAGGATTTTAAACTATATTGGTGATAGCCTCATATCTATATCAAGATAATTTAGAAGAAAAGAAGAAATAAAAAAGGAAATAGTCGTGAAGAGTATCTGAATGCATTAGCTTATAAACTGATAAGGGTACTGACATTTTAAGTGTCTTTTTTATGCTTATCCTGCTATGGCAAAAAGCAGCTCATTGGGCCAGCTTTAGTTCATAAATAATTAAATAAACAGACAGATAAAAACTGCTGACCTTAAGTGAGTCTGTTGGCTACTTCTGATCTGTGCCGCTTGCCAGTAAATTAGGCTTTGCTCATAATCATGTAACTGCTCAAAAGTCCTGTTTGAAAACTTACATTTATGCACTTTTATTTTCTCCTTAGCTTATTAGCCAACAAAGCACCCAAGAAAACTGTGTATAATCAAACACACTCTGTCTTTAAACATGCCTGACTAAGAAGCTGCCTTTGGAAGTCCTGTCAAAGCTAATTGGGAAGAACGGAGTTTTGATTAGTACCATCTGCCCCAGTGCAAATCCTCTATTTCATGTCACTGTTACCTAAGCCAGGAAACTGAAAAATGGATTTCCAGATGAGAACATAAATCTGAGCTCTACACAAGGCAGGCAGGATCTCAATAACGTCCATACCCACTCCCAAATCTTTCTGATGTCTCTGGTCTCGTGTATGCATGCATGTATGTCTGGTTCCAATCATCACCTTTTCCACTCCCAGGAAACATTCTGACACTGGCAGCTGGGTTTAATTTTTTTCACAGTACTCCTCCCACGACCTCTTCTGCTGCATGTATTATTTCCTGGGTGAAAATCTAAAAGTTAAAATCAAGTTCTACAAAAGCACAGCAGGTTAATTTTATTTTTAAAGTAATTCATTGTTATGTTATTTGACTTCTACCTTTCTGCATAGCAATAACAGATGAGAATGTTGAATAACAAAATTAAGAAAACAATTCTTCATATTAAAACATAAAATACAGATATTCAATATGAAAAAACTGAAACAGAATAACCTAAAAATCCTTACCACAGGTATGTCTTTTGGCCTTTTAGGCACGTATGCAGAACAGAAAGTTCTGATAGGGCAAGGCAAGCTCTGATATGGAAAAGCATGGTCACCCCTTGTGAATTTTGACACCCTGAATCTTGAACCACTGTGCTTGAACACGTATTATGTACTTGCAGGTATCCATCAAAAGAGGTATAAGGCATTCTAAGTCATCATAAATGCATATGCCCTAATGATGCAATGATCTTTAGGAAGAACATGCAGATTTACTTGGTTGACATTAAGTAAGCAATAGTTAATTTGTTTGTTTTTATACTATGTTAACCAAGTAGTCTAACTGAGTGATACTTATTCATAGAGAATGGCCCATGGAGAAAAGGTTTACACAGTTTTGGCATTTAATCATGCCAACGGTATATCTTATAAGCATAAGAGCAGGTCTAAATACATAAACATTCCTAAATATAATCCACAATCTGCACTTTTAGTACAGATGCACAAAATATCAATATTTAGAGAAAATGGAAGAATAATGCTGTTTTCTTTTAAGAATGGACAATGTTCATAATTATTTGAAGTAACTTTTTTTGCATCAAATATATGAGACACCACAGTGTCAAGAGTACTGCAGAAGGTCTGTGGGCAGGATTCACAAACTCTCTGCATAGTTCTCAAGGCCTTTTTGCAGCAGACATGTACAGGATACTGGCAATTTAAAGAGCAGGACAGGACTCTCAGATAGGAACTGCACAATATGCAGTGCATTTAAATGGCATGCTAATGTGTGTAAGAAAGTAACTAAACAGAGTTCTTGCAATTCAAAAATATTAAATCAAGTAATGAGAATCAGTGTCATATAGTTCAAGTAGTATGGAGACCAATACCAGGAAAGCAGTGCTCTATGGGAAGGGCTACAGTGATGCAGACATATTGTAATAAGTAGCCAAAAAATCATGTTGCCCTATGATGTAGCTATTAAGTTACTGATGACCACCTGCAAAATGGAACAAATGAATAAAGTGATATGAAGCATTAAAAACCATAAGGATCAGAGCCAAGCAGAACAATTTAATACATATCATAGAGCATTTCAATTTATAGGTTAATGCTAGGCAAGGAGCCACCAGGACCATTAAGACCCTTGAATTATTTTTTTTATTCATAATGTTCACTCCCTTGTTTTAGAAGGACTATGCAGGATATCTCAGGGGAGAAATGTGACCATCTAATTAGTTATCTATAATAACTATTCAATTCATTCACACTCCTTCACTTCCAAGGTATTGAAGCTACCATAACTGGCTTGGGCAACTACAGTGCTCTCTGATACTGGACTGGCTTCTGTCTTCAGTGATATGAGAAACCATCACCTCACATCATTGAAGGCAAAGCTGGGTGGAAATACACAAATCTCTCTCTGTCAAAAATTCTTTCTTATTTCTTGATAATCTCTAAATGCATATGTACTTACTTCTTTGTATTTATTTTTCACCTCTTTTCTTTTTTAAATGTTGCCATTAAAATAATATTTGTTTATATTTATCTTTGAAACTCATCCACCATAACATCCAGTTCTTGTAATATTCTCACATACCTACATGATCTTTCCATGATTCATATCTTCATAGACTGTTACTAGGCTAACAACCCAAGGGGCCTTTCTATGCCTAGCCAAGTTTTCCAAAAGAATAATGATGTACCGCATATAAATAGGACATTGGGGGCCAGGCATTTATAAGCTACATATGTCCATAAGGGACATGGATGCAAGGCCTGGTATACATTTTGTATTCTTCAGCCACTTATCTAGGTTGTGCTTATACTGGGTAATAGACAAGCTCAGCTTCATATGGATGGGAAGCCTGTTCCATAGGAGCAGCAGCCTCTGGAACACATATCTGTCTCTCCAGCTTGTTTTGTTTAAGTCAGAGACAAAATTCAGGTCCAAAGACCTTGTATTTCTGGTACTTTTTGACTTACAAATATGTAGGAGATTCATAAGTATGGGGTTTGCAGATGCCTTTTAATGCAGGCATAGATCACCCCTTGGCAATCTTTAAGAGACTGAGTAGAAAGAAAAGCCTTTCTGGTACTCTGCATAAGGCAGGATTGTTACGGCTTGTATTCCTTTGGTACAGAACCTTTGAGGTCACTCCAGTTGCTGCATATGTCTGATCAGGTATATACCAAAGGGAGCATTGTACTCTATGATTGATCTGACAATGGTGGAGTACAGTGGTGTAATGACCTCTTTGGACATAGATGCCAATACCCTTACTTATAAGGTGTGCAATATAAAAGGATTTCCTCACCACTCTGGCCACATGGTGGTTGAACGTAAGGCTACTGTCTATGTCTGTACTCAGATCTCTAACCAGTGGGTCAACACTTTGGAGTGTATTATCAACATGGTAACCAGATAGGATGGTTGATTTCCCAAAGGGTACAATTATGCATTTCTTAGCCTTGAGTTTAAGACCACGGCTTTGGCACTATTTATTTGTTAGAGACAGACCTTCTGGAAGAAAGCTAGTGTCTGCAGTGGAGTTGATGATAACCACAGCTTGCAATCATCTGCAAATGTAGTCAGCCATAAACCTTCAGCATTGGTTCTATTTCATAAAAATAGATGCCAAAAAAGAGCAGGTCCAATACCGAGTCCTGAGGGGACACTACTAGTGACTTGCCTCTTGGTGGGGGTACCTCACCTATTTTGACCTCCTGGGTCCTATCAGTGGGACAGTTGGCTATCCAATGGATGATAAAAGAATTTATAGCTAAATTACTAAGCTTGTCTATAAAGCCTGAGTGGGGTATTGTATCAAAAACCTTGGCCAGGTTGATATAAGCCATGTTTACAGTCATATCTTCATCCAATGAGTTGGTAACCCTCTCAAAAATCCACCAGATTTAATAGACATAGCCTTCCTTTAACAAAGCTGAACTGTGATGGGTCCAGCATTTTCAGCTTACCTATGTCCTCATTTATTATGTCCACAATGATTCTTTCCATGGCCTTACATATGAGACTAGTAAGACTTATGGGCTTGTATTTACCTGGATCAGTGATTGGACCTCCTTTGTGCTGGGGAATGACTGCAGCCATCTTTTATACCTTGGGCACAATACCTGACTGAAGGCTCCAGTTGAAAAGTGATTCAAGTGGATCACAGAGGTCATGTTTCATGCTATTTATTACACATCCTGGGATGTTATTGGGGCTCATTGATCCTGTGTTTTTTGCCTTGGAATGTGCATTAATGACTTGTTCTCTAGTAATGGTTGTGGGGATTGTGTTTTGTGGTATTTCCTTTGGAAAATCAGGGGGGAGTGGGAGAAGAAATTTTAGTCAAACCTGTCAGTGAAAAGGTTGGCAAAGGCCTCTGGTTCAGTGTGGGTGATGCCATTTACAATACATTCTGTGTATTGTTGTGTATTTCCTCTGAGTTTATGGACATAGCTATAGAAAGCTTTGTGGTTGTCCTTTGCCTGAGATGCCATTTTTCTTCAGATTTAGCCTTCGAAGTATTAATTAACTCTCTTAGCTGCCTGTTTAGATTGGTCAGGGGGGTTTTAGTATATATGGCTTTACTCCTTGTACACTTGGCCAAGATTTTTTCTTTTGTTGTATAACCGATTGGTAGTGTGATTCCACTAGGGTGGCTTTCTTTTGAGTTTGCCTTATTCTTAATAGGAGTAAGCACAGATTGGTCTATACAGCTATCATTATGTTTGTACAGAGATTTTGTAAATATCTCATTGTATTCTATGGTGTTACTGGGTTTGGGGCTGCTTGGAATTTAGTCAAGGTATTGCTTAGTAGAGAGAAGTTAGCCTTGGAATAGTTCCTAAATGTTTTTGGTTTTGCTGGATCTCCAGATTTAATTTTCATTTCAAGTAATACTGCCTTATGGTCATATCTGATGAGCGGAGATATTACTCTGGGTGATTCTCCATGTTCGTGAGTACAAGGTCAAGAATGTTTCTACCCTTGGTAGTAGAATGGACAAACTGTTTCAGAATGTTGGTATTAACAAAGTTTAAGAATTGCTGGGCTTGTGAATTGGAAGTGGTGTAGGATTCCCAATCTATAGAGATGTAGTTGAGATCCCCAATGAATATAGTAGTGGGTTGAACAGTGAGGGACTCTGGTACATTGAGATATGTAGCATGAGTTTCCTGTGATATGGAGGGGGACCTATATGTTGCAAGGGGTCTATATCACTTAATAAAATCTCACATCATCAAACCCCTCTTCATCAAACACCTTTTAATCAAGCTCACAAATAAGTGAACACACTTTTCATCAAAGTTTTACCTAGGGCAAAACAATGGTTGGCCACCATAGGGAATTTGCCCTTTTCCCCACTGTAATGCGATCTTTGAGTTAGTATATTTAGTTAGGAGGTGTGTGGGGGTGAAGACCCCGACCTGGGTAGGTTTTAAGTTTTATGTTTTTTTTAAGTGGTCACTAGGGTGCCCTACCTTTCTTTTGCCCTAGAAAAAATTGTGGTGAAGTCTGTTCACTTTCCAGGATATGGTATGGCAGCCTGTTTATGGTGAGTTGCACATGTATGAGTTCCAGTATGTCATGCATTTTAACTAGTCTGGATGTGAGATTAGTCTTAATATAGACTGACACTCCTCCACCAATAGTTCCCTCTTGTGCACTAGCTGGTCTGAAGGTGTGAAAGGCATTATAACCTTGCATTGTTGGGGTACTCTCAGTGACTTTAAACCATGTCTTCATTACTACACAGATGTATATACTCTCCAAGGAGAGGAAGGCCTGCAAGGAGTGGAGTTCCCTATTAGGACTTCTAGCAATGAGCAGTACCACCTTCAGTTAGTCCTTCATAGGTTCATTTAAGTTGGTAGGTTTATCAGTTTGGCATTGCCTAAAAAGGCACTATGGGGGTTGAAAAGGACTTTATCAATATCTGAAAGCTTAGAGGAGATAAGTGCAGACCATCCCTGGCAAAGCAGTATGGTATGTCAAACATGTCCTCCCAGGCTGTTAAATATTGTAACTACCTGGATTGACACCAGTGGCTAAAGCAATTGTTAAAATCAGTCATTTTCTGTTGGTAACACGGTATCATCCTTGGAGATGGTAGTATACTGCTCAGTGCTCGGCTCATACCTGACTGAGACACATAGTCAGTGAGCTTGATCATGTCTTGCTTCATATAGCCTAGGGAGGTGCATCACAGGTCATTAACACCTACATGAACTATGACACAGTCATATTGGTACCTGTGGTGCAATGACCTAAGTGTCTGTGTAACCTGATGGATCCTATCCCCTGAAAGGCAGCTAACCTGACTCTTTCCTTAGTGTGGTAAGAGGACATCAGTGTGTCTCACTATAGAATTACCAATGACCAGGAAAGTTGGTTGCATGCCAGTTTACCTTAAGGGCTTAGAAGTGCAGGCATTGGATGCAATGTAATATGTGTAGCTGTGGGTGGTGTTTTAACAGAGTGCTTATGTGATGGCTGAGGACCCTTTCTTTGATTGTACTGTGCATGAAATCTTAATGTTTTAAGAATGTTACCTCTAAGCCCTGCGGCATAAGTAGTCTTATGTGTAGGGTCTTTACCCTGTGCAGTAGGTTTGGTGCAAGTGTCACTGCCAACTTCTGTAGGATTTGTGTTGGTTGTATGCAAGACTTTTGCCTCCATTGTTAAATTGTATTTACACCTCATGCATACTGTACACTATCTGTTTTATTAAAATAAGTGGGTATCAGTGTACATGAAGCAATAACTACAATGCCTCAGAATACCCATGCCAGCCAGAGTGGCCACAGAGAGACTCAGGAAGTGCATATCCATGGCCACTGATCTACTGGGGAGGAGTGCAGAAAACTTAAATATTGATCAAGATATTAAGACAAGCAACTTGATGATCAACACTCAGCTATGAGCAAACTGGAAGGTCTAGTAGTAAAAAAAAAATCAGTCTAGACAGTAATACCACAAGAGTGCAGACCATAGACCAGAAGAAGACATTTAGAGTAATAGGTACAATAAGCCTTCACCAACAATTCCCAACTCAGAAGGATGAAGGCTACCCTATCCTCCCACAAAGGAGTAGACCACAGACCTTTGTAATGTAAAATAACTTGTTTGGAACCCAAGTGTTTAAACCAGAACAAAGATGCTTAGAATAACAGACACAATAAGCCTTCAACCAGCAACTCCCAGCTCAGAGGGGTGTAGACTATCATCTCCTGCCACAAGAGTTTAGACCACAAACCTTCCAAATGTAAAATAACAGGTTTGGAGCCCAAGTGCTTAAATCCAAAGAAAGACACTTTTAATAACAGCCACAATAAGCCTTCACCAGAAATTCCCAGCTCAGAAGGGCGGAGGCTACCCTAATCATTCCACAAGAGTGAGTCCACAGACCTTCTTAATGCAAAGAGACTGGCCTGAACACAAAGCACTTAAACCAGAATTAAGACACTTTTAGAATAACATACACAGTAAGCCTTCAACCAGCAATTCCCTACTTAAACAGATGTAAACTATCTCTCCTACCACAAGAGTATAGACAGCAAACTTTCCTTATGTGAGATAACTAGTTTGAATCCCAAGTGCTTAAATAAAAACTAAGAGGCTTAGAATAACAGTTACAATGTAATCAGGCTACTAACAAGCAGTAATAAATACAGTAGAATACATGAAACTGAACACTAAGCAACAAAAAGCAAAATAAAGTAATAAAGTAAGAAGAAACACAGATACAGTAAAAGCATCTGAATAAAGTGCAATTTTTTGAGTAATTCAAGTATAAGAGACTAAGTGGGTGGGCTTTCCCAACTGATTTCTCCATAATCAGTAGAATGAATTATCTAATAAGATGGGACTGGGAGGAGTGCCCAAAATCAGATCTGTGGTAGGGCTGGGCAAGTCAAAAGCCATCAAGTATAAAAGTATAACAGCTAGACGGGTGAGTGGGAAAAGTCAAATGCAGTCAGATATCAGCAGTAGTCAGGCAGAGAACAGTAAACAAGTCAAACAAGCACTCTAGCTATATAAAGATGCTTACAAATATTGTTAGTTAAAGGAGGAATGCTATTTTTCAGCTCCAAGAACTAATTAGCTGGATGTTATTCACTATCTGTAAAGGAATTATTTTCTAACTTTTCTAATTGACCCTAGCCAGGACCTCTTAAAACTCCAAAAAACAAAAAACTTAAAACTAAACAAAACAAATGCAATATAAGAAAAAATATTAAAAAAAAAACAGAAGTAGCCAAACATTAAATGAAAAACTTCAATTCAAAATCAAATGCAGACAGAGATCATCAATAGTCAGGAAGAGAACAGCAAGCAAGTAAAACAAGCACTAATTGTCTATTCATTTGTATACCTTTCTTATCTAATTCTTTTTCATTTAATCTTTTAATGCTTTTACCTATTTTAGATGTCTATTTTTTTCTTGAATGTGTACCCAAATTGCCAAATAATCTGAAAATCCTTTGTACTTTGTACCTTCTTCTATAATTTTCAAACTTTCAGAAATAGTGAAATAATCTCTGTTCATAACGTATCTCTTCTATATGTCCACTGTTTATTATCCCAAATATATAGTAACATTTGACTTTTGATCACTTCTAACATTATTTTTACATCACCACTCCCTTTTTTTCCATCTTAAGTCACAATTAAAATTGCTCACTAATGCCAGATTCATATTCACACTTATATAATCTAGCATTTTTTAAACATCCCCTCTCTTTCTGTCTTTGTCATGTAAGCATTGATTGTTATAATTCTATAAATCTGACACTTCCATCTCACATCTACAATCACTACCCTACCCATTATTAACATGGTTAAATCCAAAATTCCTTCTGATGTTTTATATAATATACATATACCTGAACATGTTTCTTTTCCTATATTCTAAATGATCTCACCTCCTCATAATTTTTCTGTTTGTAATTACTCTTTTTCTGTGAATATTTTTGTGTCTTCTAACATAACCATGTCTAGGTTTACCTTTATAATGCCGAATCACAATGATTTGAATGCTCATATGAGTGACTTGAAACCACAAAAGTGAAAACGGTGACAGTCCTTAATGTTCAAAAAACAGAAAATCGAAAAGCAGGTTTGCTGTTTTTCGAACATTAATGTTGAATGAAAAAAAAAAGAAGTGTAAAGCAGGGGGCAAGCCCCCCTGCACCTCCCATTTGGGGGGCTGCACCCCCCACACACCCCTACTTTAATATTCTAACTCCATCGCACTACAGTGAGGAAAGGGACCATTTCCCGATCCCCACTATAGTGCAATATGCCCCACAATGTTGAATGTGCAATGAGAGAATGTCAATGTGCATTCGCTCATTGCACATTCAAACCTTTTTCCATTCGGCATTTGCAAATCTTGCAAACTGCCTTTCACCCAATTGCTGTTCGCCTGTGTGCAATACGCACAACTAAAGGTAAACCCATGTCTATATCAAGTGCTGCACACCATTCTGATACCCTTAATCTTCTTTTTACATTTGTTATACTGGTCACATTTGCTGCTAAGATCCTCAGCTCCTTATTAATTATTTTTCTTATATTTTTGTTTATTTTCTTGTTTTTGTTATCCTTTGCCTTTTTATTTTCTTTCATGTCTAAGCCCTTGAATTTCCTTTTCCTACCTTTTACCTTTTTCCCAATGGAATTTTTCCTACCCTTCACCACTCTCCAAATCATCTATTCTTCATCACTTATTTTTGATGTTCCTTCATGCCATTTTTCTGTTGTTTTTTTTTTTTTTTTTTCCTTTTACTATTTCCCTTTTCTTGGCTCACTATTGTCTATTGTTATCTGTTCTTCTTGGTCTTTTCTTGATCTTATTCTATTTCTTTCTCTTGCTGCATCTATTGCCCAATCCCTTGTTCTCTGCCTATTTCCTCCTTATGTTCTTCTATATTTTCTTTCCAATCCATCTGTAAATGACCTGTTTTTTCACATTTAAATAACTTCAATTCATATATTTTTGCATCATGTCCCTCTTTAACACAAACATAACAGTTTATTTCATGCCAATTATTAATTAAATGATCACATTTTCAACACAAAAAACATGTTTTGTTGCCCCCAATTATTTTACTGTACCTTTGTTTCCATTTATATTTATCATACTTAGAATGTGCACTATTTTTTCACTTTCCATTTTTAATATGACATTATTTTTCCAACCCTTTCCATAAACCTCTGTTATAAATTTTAGTAATGTCTATCACTTCTTTACAGTCTTTAAATAGTCTTTTAATGTCTCTTTTTCAACTGCAGTTTAAAACTGAAAATATATTTTCTTTTTTCTCTATTAAATAATCGAACAATGTACAGATTCCATGGATTACAGTTTTTCCTTAACTCATATAGTCCCAAAAAACTTCTCCATTATCCTCATTCAAATATAATGTCACAAAAAGCATCCTTATTAATATGAATAAATGCCCTTTACTTTTGTGTAGAAATACCCAATGGTACTTTTATGCTGTCCCAAATATCATACCTGTCCAGCTCCATTTCTACTTTATAGCTTATTCTTACTAACTACATCTTTTGCTCGATTTTATCTTTTTTTCTTCTCTCATTTCTGCCTGTTTTACTATATCCGCATATGGTTTCTTTTTCTCCTTCACCACCTCTTGTTTTCCAGTTTACTCTCATTCATTAAATCCTGCAATAAGCCATCTCATAATCCTCCCAGCTGGAGGGTTACAATAATAATGTAATAATACATCCTTTCTGACACTCAGTTTCAACTTCAAACAATTGCTGCAGAAAAATGACTTCTCAATCTTTTGAAGTTTGAACACCTTCACATTTTCATGAATATATGTTTCTCCCTTCTTTAATATGTACAGATTCCTTCCCCAAAGGCTTGCACACCTTTTAGCACTAGACCTGTATATAGCTTCCTCCTGTGAAGGCTCAACTGCCCTCACACCAAACAGAATATCCTATCACTCTTGCTCACTCCTTCCATCCACTACCTCCTCACTTCTTAGTTGTTTCTCATAATGCTTTAATCTACCATGTTTCCCCCTGTTTTTCCAAGCTCTCACTGCACCTGAACTGGAAGCAGGAAGTAAAACAATGAAATGCATCCCCGCTCAGAAAAAGTAGGATGTTTTTATTGATATATACATTACATATTATTTACATATTTATATTATTTACAAATCTCCATACATTATAAACTTCAGTTTAAGCATTCTCCCACTCTTTTTTTCCACAACCAAAACAGTATTTTCTCCAGAATCTTTGTTAAAATACATTTTCCATTGTATTTCATTTCATTTACTCTCATTCTATATAGTCCATGAAACATAAAATATGACTCTGTCCATTTTCTTCACTTCTTCTTCCTGTTTTTGTACACCATAATAACCAAATTTGATTATGCCAATATGTTTGCTCAAATTTTCACAAAATTTTCGCCCTATTATGTTTACATATTTCTTTCCACAAATTATTAACTCTTTCACATTTCAAAAACACATTCTCAGTAGTATCAAGTTTTCCATATTTATTACATATTCTATCTTGCTTTTTCTTGTATAGCATATTTGCTTTAACCAGCAATTTTCTAATAGACACTCTACGTACAGAAAATCATTACATTCTTTAATCTTTTTATAGTTATTATATCTCATCATTATATTTTTTTTCTTATCTATTTCTGACTCTTTCCATGGATCAATGCAATAAAATGCTTTTGTAATATTTAAGTACAATTCCCTTCTATTTTTCTCACATATATTCTTTTTTGTTCCATAACACAATTTTTTGGTACTCTTTCATTTCTTCATCCACAATACTTTTACTTGTTTTTTTAACATGCATTCCTACCCACAATTCTTTGTATTTATAATATAGTATAATTTCTATTGAATTTTTATTTTCTTTCATAATTCCTTTTAATACCTTGTATAACATTAAATATGCTGCATGTACTATTTCTTTTATTAAACTCAAACCTCCTTGCTCTTCTTTCATATATAGAATTCATCTCTTGACTAGATTCAGTCTAGAGCCCCATATAAAAGAAAATATAATCATCACTAGTTCCTTTTCATACTTAATTGGAATCATATAAATGTTAGCAACAAACACTTTTTCCTATTACCATGGTGCTCAACAAGTGTGCTTTTTGTCTATATGAAAATCTATATGATTTCCAAAAATAGTCATATCCTTTACTTATTTGAGTACATTATCTCATTGTTGTTGTCTGCATTCACTCCTTCCAAATACTATTCCTAATATAGCTCTATATTTTTCATTGAACTCAGTACCTCTTATCATGCCCTTAAAGACAAATCCTTTACATTGTTCTTTATTTATATTTAAACCATTTTTTATTTATACTTAATTTTTCATTTACTTCTTCCATCCATATTTTATTTTTAACAATTAATACAATATCATCAGCATAATTATACATTATTGGCAATTGCACTTCCTTTATCATTTTGTATTCACCGCTACCTAACATTTTATTAATTTCTTTCACTACTACATTCATAACTAATGAGAAAATTACACTACTAGCTAGGCAGCATTGTTTTATTCCACATTCTATTTTTATTTCTTCCCCAATCCAGCCATTTACATATAGTTTCACATAGTTCATTTCATAAACAGATTTTATTACTTGTAATATGTTTTGCTTATATTATATGCCTGCAAAATTCCCCACAAAGATTTATACTGAATATTATTATAGACTCACATCATAACCTCTGCTTCTACATTTTTATTTATGATACCATCAATTATTTCTCTTATTATCCATAATAACTCTTGATTTCCTTTTCCTTTTCTTCCAAATACATTTTGGTCATATATTCTATTCATTTTTTTGTAACCCTTTTTGTTATTATTCTCATAAAAATTGTATAATCTGTATTATTCAGTGTTATGGTTCTTCAATTTTTTATCTCCTCTTTATTTCCTTTTTTAAATATAAATTTTATAACTCTTGTATATATCACTTTTTCTTTAATTCTAGCTTCTAGCCACTCATTCTTAGCATCTATAAAAATGATTTTTGCCACTTTTTCATTTCTTTATACATACCATATTCAATTCTGTCCAATCCTGTTGCAGAATTCATGTTAATATCTTTTAGAATGTAATTCAGTTCTCTCATAGTTATCTTTTTTGTCTACTTATCTACTTTATTTAATTTTTCACCTTTATAAATTTGTTCTGTTTTCTTCTCTTTTAACAAATAATTCCAATACATATTCTTTAATTGTTCCATATATTCCTTCTTGCTATCTTATTTGCTTATCTTCCTTATTTTTTAATTTTCTTAATATTTTTACTTTTTATTATTTTACTCAAATATGGTGCTACCTCTTCTTTCATTCCTTGTATGCAATATTTTGCTTATATAACCAGTTGTTAATTATGATGTGGTTCATTTAATATATTCTTCTTTCTTTATCATAAAAGGATTTTTTTTCTCTAATAAGTCTCTGAATGTTTCTTGACTTAATATAGTATATCTCTCTTTTCTTTTCTTCTTTTCTTCTTTTCTTCCTTATACATTCTAAAAAACACTTTTTATATTTTTCTTTAATATTAAGCCACCAAACAGTCCAGTTCTCATAAAACTCTCTCATATGCATATGATTTTTCCATAATTCCCTAAGTTCATTTTTCTCTTCTAAATCTAATTCATTTTCATTAATTCTCTTTATTTCATTTCCTATTCTTATATAGTCTTCATTTTCATATACTTTAACCCATATAGCCACATGATCTGAAAACCCAGCATACTTAATTCTTTATTTTAACTTTTAAACTATCAGATATAAAAAAAACATTTCTGTCCTAATTTCATTCCTTTTGTAGGCTGAGTGGTTATTCTCCCATACACTTAACTTTCCACTTCTCATAATTTATTTAACCATGTTAACATCACAATTGCTCTTATTTTTTCTTGAATTACAATCACTCACCACTATAATGTCCATATTTACACAAACACATTCAAGAATATTTTTAAACATAATTTCTCTATCTTTTTTGTTACATATGCATATAAACCTATAATTCTATATACATATTTTTTTTTCTATCTCAAATCTATTACCATAATTTATCCTAGTTCCACTATGGTTACATCTAACATTTTAATCCTTTCTTGACATAATATACATGTGCCCAGGCATGTTCCTTTCTCCACGTTCCAAGCTACTGCACCATTCCAAAGTTTTTCAGTTTGTGTTCTTTCTTCCTCTGTTAATAATCTGATATATTTTAAAGCAATAATATGTGCATCTACTGCAATACACCATTGTAATATACCTATTCTTCTCTTAAGATTTTTTTATACTGTTCACATTAAAAGCTAATATTTTCAGCTTTTAAGAACAGTTAGTATAATAAAATGTTTACCCCTTTCCTTTCTTGTTTTCTCTAAGCATTATAGTTTTGAATTTATTTTCCTTTTTTAACTATTTTCCTTACTGAATTCTTTATATTTCTTACTGTGCACCAGTCAGCTTTCTCACTTCTCTCCTCTGTCTGCGAGTTTGCTTGTTTGGTTGGCCAAGCTATTTTTCCCCTGTGAAAAAATTTGCTGAAGTGGCTGTTCGATGTTTTGGGAGTTCACTGTTTATGTGTTGAAGAAAAGGCTTCGATGAAAACATCTTTTCATCAGGTAATATAGATCCTTTTTACTGCTCACATGTACTGTATGCTTTTTTGTTTCTTTTATTTCTTCTTTCTTCTTTCTTCTTTGCTCCTTCTCCAACAGTTTCTGAATAGGATTTGTCACTGGAACTTTTTCTGGCACAGTCTCTTCTTCTCAATTTTCTTCTTCTATTCTTTCGATAATGTCACTCCATGAAATTGCTGTTCCACTTTCTGGATCACTTTGGTTAACCATTTCTTCCAAATAACCATCCCACAACCCCCTCTGTCTCTATACCCTTCATTTTCCTTTAGCCCTCAGACTACCTTTTTTACCCTTAGCCTTCAGTACACTGGATTTTGTCTCACGTCATCTTTTTTCCTTTCATATTTGTACTCTACCCTTTCCATAACCCTTTCTGTTCTTTAAATCTTCCACTTCACCCCTACCTATCTTTGCCCCAAATATTTCACAATATCCTCTCCACTATCTGACTGCTGTCATGCACACAGTCACTCACCTTAAAATTTTTTAAGATGTACCCCTTTTATCCAGCATGAGTACAACTCACAGGTCAATGTTGCCTTTGCTGTTTTACACCTTCACATACATCATTCAATGTTTTTTGTCACTTAACGAATAGATAAGAGGTTTCATGGCTCCCATTCTTGATACGTTTGTAAACATTTAGTACCCCTATCTTTGTTATTCTGGTACCTTCCTGGATTTAAACTACAGGTCTGTCACCTGACAGGAGGGTGTGATTTCTAGTAACATATCTCCAGTTACAGTTCCCTTAGCACAACCATCATTACAATTATTAAGCACTGAGCTGCATTTTACCTAAGCTCCAAGACAAGGTGATAAATGTAATGTTTTCTCCTCATGGACACAAACAAAAAGATAAGCTTGCACGAAAAACATGAAATTGAAAAAAATGCTCCTTATCACATTCTCTTTCCTGGCATATGTTCACTTTCATTCACAAAGGAAGCAAAGTACAAAGCATTATGATTAAACATCACCACAAATCAGTCTAAGGTCGGCATAGACATAGATTACAGATTAGGCACACATTGCACTATTACTTGTATGCAACATTAGCCCTTCTCATAATGGAAAAATATCCCATCAAAGAGAAAAAGAATTTTCAAATCATGTTAATCTGTTCTTACTTAAGGTTATAAAATTAAGAACAAAACTACCTTGTTTTAGGAGAAAATTACTAATATTTTAATGGAATGCTTCTATTTTTGGTTAATAGTCTATTATGCTTAACAGCATAAATATAGCAAACACCCCTGTACTCGTTTCTCACCTTTCTAGAACTAGTAAAGTCCGGTTTTCAGATTTTGATGAATTATGGGCTGTTTGTAAGTTCCTGTGTTGCCCAGACCTTTCTAAGATAGAAGGAAGCTTCTATGTTTATCAGTGAGAGTGGTGAGCTTTGGAACAGCCTATCTGTTGCTGGAGGAGTGGTTTCAGTTCAGAAACTGTAGTTTTATTGGCCATTTTGAGCTATTTCTATACCTTTCATCTTTCTGTTTAAAAACTCATGTCTGTGTGGTTTTTGCACTTTTATTACCTCAGCAATAGCCTGCCTGGGTGTCCTGTAGAGTCCTACAGCAGCAGAGAGAGAAAATGAGACTTTGAGTGGTTTAAGTACCTTTGTTTTGCTTTTTATTGCTTGTTTTTGCTAGCTGCATTATTTTGACTGCTTTTTTATTAACTTTGCTACTTATCTGAACTGCTTTTAAAATCAATTACTGTTTGCACATTAAATTATAATTTTTTAAGTGTTTTTCATCTGTTTAACTGTAAAGGGCTACACACTCAAAGTGTGATAGCCTGTTTTCTGTATTAAAAGTGTTTTTATTGCTGTAGTTGCTTTAACTTTTGAAAAGAAAAGTCCTATCCCTCTACTCGTTCCCCACCTTTCTAGAACTAGTAAAGTCTGGCTTTCAGATTTTGCTGAATTATGGGCTGTTTATAAGTTCCTGTGTTGCCCAGACCTTTCTAAGATAGAGGGAAGCTTCTCTGTTCATCAGTGAGAGTGGTGAGCTTAGGAACAGCCTATCTGTAGCTAGAGGAGTGGTTTCAGCTCAGAAACTGTAGGTTTATTGGTCATTTTGGGCTATTTCTATCCCTTTCATCTTTCTGTTTAAAAACCCATGTTTGCCCGTTTTTTGCGCTTGCATTACCCCAGCAAGAGCCTGCTTGGGTGTCTTGCAGAGTCCTACAGTAGCAGAGAGAGAAAAGGAGACTTTCAGTGGATTAAGCACCTTTATTTTGCTTTTTATTGCTTGTTTTTGCTAGCCACAATATTCCGCCCGCTGTTTTATTAACTTTGCAACTTATCTGAACTGTTTTTGAAATCAATTACTGTTTGCACTTTAAATTATCATTTTAAGTGTTTTTCATCTGTTTAACTGTAAAGGGCTACACACTCAAGTGCTATAGCCTGTTTTTTGTGTTAAAAGTGCTTTTATTGCTGTATTTGCTTTAACTTTTGAAAAAACAAAACAAAAAAAACCAAAAAAAAATCCTATCCCTCTACTCGTTTCCTGCCTTTCCAGAACTAGTAAAGTTCAGTTTTCAGATTTTGCTGAATTCCGGGCTGTTTGTAAGTTCCTGTATTGCCCAGACCTTTCTAAGATAGAAGGAAACTTCTCTGTTCATCAGTGAGAGTGGTGAGCTTTGGAACAGCTTATATGTCACTGGAGGAATGGTTTCAACTCAGAAACTGTAGTTTTATTGGCCATTTTGAGCGATTTCTATCCCTTTCATCTTTCTGTTTAAAAATCCATGTTTGCGCAGTTTTGTGCATTGCGCAGTACCATTTAACTATGGTTAAAATATTCCCTGCACCATAAAGTCTGCTCTTCAATTTTTCCCTTAGAACTAGCAAGTTTCTTAGTTTTAGCACTTGTATCTGCGTCTTCGAGCTCAGCATTTGCTCAGAACTTGTTGTAAGCACTAAATAGCTACAAATTACTACAGTACTCAGTCTTCCTCATTACCTTGAGGAAAACAGATTTTGTACTTACTGTCCTCATTTCCCTAGGGGAAACCAGTGCTTGTACTTTCCTCACTTGTCTAGAGGAAATTAGTTTTTATTCAGGCATGTCCAGGGGTCAGCACCCAGTGTTTTTGCTTGTCCATCTGATGAATCTGGGCATCTTGGGGCAATGTAGCAATTGCCTCATGTACACAGAAAACCCTCTCCTCCTACCACCCAACACTACATCCTGTGAGAGATGCACTTATCTAGCCAAACTGGAGGCAAAGCTCTCTCCAACCAGGACTGAACTCATCAGTCAAGTGGAGAAGGTAAACACTTGCACCACACCACACTCATCACATAGTCTCACTAAGCCTACACCACCAGAACCCACACATAGAAACACAAAAACATTAACAGAGGCTCTCAATAATAATCTACCCAAGCAACAGAGACCTCCAAATCAGAAATGCAGGCAACTTCCACTCCTCAACACAACCCAAAAGACACATAACCTACAAACTCAGTGTGCCACACAACCACAGCCCATAAAGCAAAACAACATACCCACCACATTAGTTATAGATGACTCTATAGTCAGGCACACTGATGTTCCACTCACCAGACTAAACAAGGAGAAGGTTACTGTTAGCTGCCTATCGGGTCCCAGAATCCGCCACATAACCCATGCACTCAGGTAACTCCACAACAAGTACAACTTTGACTCTGTCATTGTCCATGTTGGTGAAAATGACCTGAGATGTACCTCCCTGGACTACATGAAAAGAGACACGGAAGAGCTCTCCGATCTTGTAATCAAGGCAGGTTTGACCCTAGCCCTGAGTAGCATCCTACCTTCACCTAGAATGACACCACACTACAAAGACAAAATGACTGACTTCAACAAGTGGCTAAGCTTCTGGTGTCATTCAAAGGGGATCCAGTATCTGTCTGCCTGGGACAACATGGTTGACAGGCCACGATGATTCGCCAGAGATGGCCTGCACCTGTCATCCCTGGGATTCCGGATACTGGCTAAGGCTCATGCCATCCCTATAGTTCTTTTTTTAGACAAGGTTCGAATGACAAACCCACCACCATAAGAGGTGTAGGCAAGCAAAAACTGAGGTTAATGCTACTCAACTGTAGAAGTCTAAGCCTCAAAATGCACTCACTCGAGGAACTCCTTAAAATGGAGAACATCGACATCTGTGCAGTGACTGAGACCTGGTTCAAGGCTCCAGAGAGCACCCCTGCATTACCAGGCTATAACTAATACCATACCTTTCGGCCATCAAACCTGGACCGGAACACCAAAGGCGGAGGTGTGTCGATATTCATTAAGGATATCCACATCTCCAGGCTAGTTGATCAACATAATGCATTGAAAATTATCCAAGTGCAACTAACTATGAGGAAAAAATGCAGTCCAAATTGTAGCTTGTTACAGAGCCCCCACCATGCCCCAGGATTCCCACTTCTCTTTTCTAGATATACTAGAAAATATTAGGGTTCAGCCAAACACTCTAATAATGTGAGATTTCAACTACCCCACCATTAACTGGGAAAACTACTCATGTACCAACTCCTTTGCTCAACACTTTCTAGAATTCATAAATTCCAATGCCCTGGCTCAACTTATCCACACCCCCACCAGGGGCAACTATATCCTAGACCTAGTCATTACCAACATGAGTGACTGGTGTTCCACACCTGAAGTCAACTCCTCATTGGCCAGATCCAACCATAAGCTAATCAGCATAGATATCCACATCCTGCCCCCATCCCCCATTAAGGAAACCACTGTAAAAAATGTCTCCAAAGTCAGAAGTGGCATACTTCACGACACCCATGCAGATGGACAATACAGTTGTGACTGTGAATCCTACACAAATACACTCTATAAGCACTTACACAAGTGCATGGATCATGCTATCCCCAACAGAACCAAGATGCTATCCTCCAAAAAAAAGGAAGCCAATCTGTTGGTCCCCTACTATAAAATAACTCTACAACAGAAAGAAGAAACTGTTGCAAAAGAGAGCAAAAACCCATGAGTTGAAGAACTTCCTGGTCAGCCTCAGTAAGAAGCTGAGATCCCTCATAAAATCCTCTAAAGCTAACTACGAAAACAAGATTGCCACTGATTCCAAGGACAACCACAAAGCATTCTATAGCTATGTCAAGAATCTCAATGGTAACACCAAGATCTTCTTTGAGTAAGAGCACAATGGTAAGAAAATCACAGAACCAACTGATATTGCCAACATCCTGGTTGATAGGATCAGTGTTAACTTTACCCCCCCTCTCATCATCTAAAGGGCCCATATCTATACCGGAAGAATGTGGACCCCCTGTAATCACAACTGGGCAGGTAAAAACTGCACTCTCCAATGCCAAGAACACAGCATCCATGGGACCGGACAACATCCTAGGCTACATTCTACACAAACTTCAGAACGAACTGGCCCCCCACCTAAGCACCATGTTCAATCATAGCCTCATGTCAGGCTTTGTACTCACTGAATGGTGCACAGCAACAGTTATACCACACCACAAAGGAGGAGCCACCATGGATCCTGGGGAGCTATTGAGGTATTAGCCTGACAAGCTTTGTCTGCAAGGCCATGGAATGTGTCATCATGGAAGTCATAAACAAAGACATTGGTAACCTCCAACCTCTGGACCCCATCCAGTTTGGGTTTGTGAAAGGCAGCTCATGCCTCCTGAACCTGACTGACTTCTTTGAAACAGTCACCAAAGCAGTAGATGAGGGTAAGGCAGTTCACACAGACTATCTGGACCTCGCTAAGGTTTTCAACACCATCCCCCATTCTGGAATTATAGATAAACTCACTAACCTGGGTATAAATCCATATGTCACAAGATGGGTCGCCAACTAGCTCATTGACAGAACCCACACTGTAAAAGTTCCAGACTTCAAATCTGACTTCAAACCAGTGACAAGTGGAGTACCACAGGGTTCAGTCCTGTGTCCTCTCTTGTTTGGTATCTACTTCTCTGAAGTACGGGCTAACACAGAGGGCTTCTGGCTGACAAAGTTCAGAGATGACTGCAAATAAGATGCCATAGTCAAGTCCCCAAATGACGTGGACATCCTACAGAAGGGCCTCATTGAGACAGTTGCCTGGTGTCAGAGCCATGGCCTCAAGCTCAACGCCAAAAAGAGCATTGTCATTCCCCTTTGTAAAAAACTCTGTACCCATGAACTACCACATAAGCTGCAGTCCAATTAATGCTGAAGGTGTGATAAGAGACCTTGGGACTCAGGTGGACAGTATAATCACATTGTCACAGTAGTCAGGAAATCCTTCTAGAATTTGATCTAAGAGAAACTTGCTGGTTAGAGGTTCAGATCTTTAGACAACATCTCATTGATAGAATAGATCCTTTCATATATACATAAAATTATCAGACAAGAAACTTTTTACAGTGTAGATTTCATACTGAATTATTTCTCTATTAATTAATGGGGACCAACCAAACAAGATAAACTTTATACACCTTTGATGATGAATAAAATAAATAATAAAGATAATCTATGTAAGAGATGTAATGTAGAAATTAATGCTGACTGGGCTCATTTGTTTATGACTGTATTAAGTTGAAAGAATACTGGAAGTCAATCAATGAATTGTGCAGGCTCTTTTTACAGATAATTTCTGATTTTTAAGTCTCTTTATTTATTCACACACCTGTGTACCCAATGTTAAAAAATATTAGCTTGTTTGTGTTATGGTTCATCCTTGTGGCCAGGAAAATAATAATAACAACTAGAAACAGATAACCTCCTCACCTCTTTCAGATACAAAAATGTTATTATATGAATGTATATATGGCCATATATAATGTAGAATGAGAACAACTAGAAAACATCATATTATATTGTATGGGATATCATGATAAATTAAATAAAAATTCTAATTTCAATTAATTTCAATATTAGTTTTAATTAATTGATCTAATTGTTCATCCAGAAAAAAAGAGGTAATTGTTCCCCTCTGCTCAGCTCTCATTAGACCCATTATTGAGTACAACGCCCCTTTTGGAATGTACCTCACAAGACATCTGCAACAGCTGGAAAGGCCACAGAAGTACCTCACAAAGAGGATTACAGGACTCAAACAGATGCCTACACTGACCGCCACAAAAAACTCCAGCTTTACACCATAGCATATCGTCAATTGCAAGGTGATCTCTGCCTAACATACAAAGTTATGTCAATCCCAGAGCTGTTGGACATGCTACACCTAAAGGAATCCCAATCCCTCTGCGATACACATGCTAGGAACCTAAACCTTGTCACCACAACAAACAGAACATGCTAGAGGGATAGTTTCCTGTCCCAGAGAATTCCCATACTCTGGAACAAGCTACCTATCTACGTCAAACAAAGCTCCTCATTAGCACTCTTCAAGAAAAATCTTTATGAGTGGATGGGAAATAGGAAATTCACCTGAGGATCACTTCTGTGGCTCTGCTCAACAGGGACACAGGAAAATCACTTTCTTGGGTGGCAAAAGCCAGTATACATATAGTTATAGCTATTCCATAGCTCACCATTACTCCTTTCTAATTATATCTAGTGAAGTAGCTATACAGAGGCTTTTCCCCCATTTAACAACACTGAAGTCCATCAGTCATCTGCTTTTTTGCAGTTCTATGTAGACTTTTTGACAACCTTCTAAGCATACCATAAGACAAAACATACTCTAACCACCAGAGTAAAAACAAAGAGGAAAAAAGGAGACTACTATGAGCTCAGACTCAAGAAATACTCACTTATTGACCTTTCCTCTTATCGGCAAGCTTCTGCTTTTTGCAGTATTATTTTCTGCTGCCATATTATTTGCTAATCTTAACATTCTTACTTGCCTGAGTGTCCACTCAGGATGTCTTTGACTTTAGCATCAAATCTTGTATCTACTATAATGCTCTTCTTTTTAACATTCAATCAGAACAAAAGACAAAAAGAAAAGACTCATTGAAGAACATATCACAACAGCTATTAAGTATAACTCTGCCCTTACTTGCTTCTTTGGGGCTCAGCCATTCCTTGGAGCAGCAATATGGATGAAATGTTCTACCTTGATACTTCCAGAGGTCTCAGTAAGATTACCACAAGAACCATTCCTTCCCATTGCTATTTTACTGTCACCTTTTTCTTGGATCTATCATTTTATCTTCTGTGGATAGCATATTCTCTCCCCAAGCACTTTCTGCATTTGAAGTGTCTTCTTCCAGACAGGCCTACATACTCTGTGGGCATTGTTACATTTCAGGTCACAGACTTTGTACAGTCATCACCTGTCTCTCTCCAGTACACAAGTTTTTCTCTCAGCTACACTGCACCAAAGGTGCCTCCATTGTATTTTTTTTTCTTCTTCTTCCTTAAACAGTCTGGCAACAAAACAGGGGTAATGAAGGAGAGCACCTTTCATTTGTAGTGAAAGCCATACCTGCCTCCTCTCCTTTTATATGGCTTCTGTATTCACACCTGTCTGAATGCCTCAATATCTCTTCTCAAGAGTTAATCACCTATCACTGTTCTTTCAAACCATCACTAATCAGTCCCAGTAATTTACATGGGTTCCAATCTCCACTTGTCTGAACTTGCACAAGACTTCACTGTGTGCATGTCTCCGCCTATGTAACTCTATGGCAAAGCTTTCTGTTATATTAACTCATTCTTTGCAGTACAGCTATTTAGCTATTTTGTGTGTGTACCTTTTACTTCCAGTGGCTGTGGCTCAAGCCTTTAAAAAAATGAAGTTATCACCTTACAGTTTTAATAAATATTCATTTCTCTGGAACCGTAAGTGTTGCTAGAAAACTATAAATGGCAAAGTATTCAGGATGAATTAATCTCTGCATTAGTGGCATTCATTCTGGTTTGATGCTTTAAACTGGATTTTATAAGCCAAGATAAATGCAGTGAATATTAATTTTGCAATGTTGTATAAAAAGCTTATGATATCTCAGTAACTATTCAGTCAAGATACATACAGCCAGTAGGATTTTCATCATAGAGGGTGAGATTTCATATGAGACTATGCAGCTTTGTCTGTGTTATCTGTTGAAACATTTATAGAAACATGAAAATTATTACAATACAAATAAGCAGTATACAAATAATATTCAGTATCTCTTTAGCTGCATTAGACAGAGGTCAAATATCAATACAATTGTGTTTGCCATCATGTATGCTTTAAGATGAAATTTTCTAATACCTTGTATGTAGCATATTTTTGGAACTATTAATGCAAATATAAATGAGGAACATTTGATGCCTAGAGGTGTCAGTAGGAGTTAACTGCAGAAACGCCTAGAGGCACACTTAGCTGTAATGAGTTAACTTCATGGGCCCACAAATAAACTCCTTCCTGTGCTTATCAAGCCATAGTATGCAGTCCTTCACTGAGTAGTTGTATAATTTGACAAGTACTTGTTGGGACAGCATCTCACTAGATCTTTCCTGTCACCAAATGCACCTGTTTTGTAATAACATATTTTTCCTGTATGGCTCAACTAACTAGCAAAGACTACTTGCTACATCTGTTTGAGATCTCAGATATCCACTTTCATATATAGTCTAATAACTCGTACTTCCTCTCTCAATGACCTATTTTCAAGGTCTTTTACCTTATTACATAGTCAGCAGATATCTGCTTGGATCTACTTCATTTAGCTTTTATCAAAAGCACACACCATCCATTGTGAATTTTGCTATATCTGCTTTTACCACTATGACCTCCTTAGTCACATTAGCAGAGTTGTCTTGCAGTCATGTTATGTCCTGCATCATGCCATTCAGCGTAAGTAAATGTTTATTTAGATTTTCTTCCATCACCCTCACCGGACTTCATTCCGTCATCATGAAGCTTAACAATGCTCACCCAGAAAAATTAGATGACTGCACCCTTTTTCCTCATGACATAGGAAACCACAGAGCAGAAACAAATAACTGCCATCTTGAAATAGACTCAATATTACCGTCTAACCTCTGACATTTCCATGTAACAGCTATGTATGTTTGCTTACGTTTTTTTGTCATTCACTTGTATGGAGCATGCTTCTACACTTTGTGTCCCTAGTCATCTGCACGTTGCCCACAATATCATTGGTTAGAAGTAAGTCACAAGAACCTCAATCAATAAATTTATTTTTAAGGTGCGTTGTATGCTGGTCCTATTTTCTTTTTGTTTGAATACTTTGCTCTTTGGGACCCTGCAGTTGCCTCACTCGCAGAGGTTGTACTATTTAGAAGTAAGTCACACTCAGCATATTTTTGGACCTTATAGAAGGTGGTCGGGTGTGTTCGCAGTTTTAAGTACTAAAGGGCCACAGTTTAAGAAACTTAAAACCTCATGGTGAAAAATTAATTCCAAAGGAGATGCCATTTTAAATGAGAAGTTGACGTGGGGGAGAGGGAGGTTAATAAAATGGAAGCAACCATGGCCAGGTGATGAATTATAATGAAAAATGTCCACTAAACACCAAAAATAAACTAGGCTGAGTGTTCTGTTGTCAGTTGAAGAAATGCTCCCATAACATAGTGAAGGACCAACATCATGTCACTTTTCTTTATCCAAGATTATCAACTGTAGGGATTGCTTTAGTCTGCTTTAGTCACAAACAAATGGACACCGGTCAATTGCATATAGTAAAAACACTATTAAAATATTATACAGATGCTAACTAAAATATACCAGATGTAATGATGCAAAATGAATCTTGATCAGAAGGGGTCTGTATAAATGAGCTTAAATAGACTAATGATGTTAGGTGTAGTGTGTGTAGTGTGTGGAAGTATACACTATTTATTTAATGTGTTATTTCTTCTAATATGAAGCAAACCTGAGCCAGAAGGAAGCCAAGAAATGAGGAGTGTAAACATCTGAAGGAACCTAGAAGTCTTCAACCTCATTATTGGTGGAGATACTAAGATTAGGCAGGCAACCTAGGAGAGGTAACTGAGAGCTAATATATATATCATTACAGCAAAATACTTCAGAAAACCTTTTCTGAATAATGAGATGCTAAAGAAATGAGTGAGTTAAAAGGATATAGTCCAAAGCTGCTAACAAACAAGGGAGTCCAGGGAGATGGGAGTATGGCGAAAGGAAAAGCAGGCTGTCCAGTCAGGCTTATGGGAGCCGAATGCTCCAACCAAAGAAGGTACATTGAATGCCCTAATCACTGAACATCTATTGAGAGAGGGTACTTGTCCCTACAGGCTATATATATATATATATATATTGCTGTGCATTGCTGCCTTAACAGATGTGTTACTTCTTTGTGTGATCTTTTTCACATTTCTTTATTACTACGGATCTCATTTTTATGGATTTCTGTTGGGTGCTGGAAATTTTCCAGAAAACACAGTTCATTTAAAACAGAATCATTTTTTATCTGGTTTTCATTCATTTCAAAGTTCAGTGTATTAGTTAATGATATGTGCAGGGGCTGAGCCCTTACTGAAATAAAATAAACATATTCCTGGCAAAACATCTAGTTTTCAATAAACTATGCTTTCCGTAAAAGATCCTTATTCCATTTTTTTAACTTGTTTGACTGAAAAAAAGTATTAATTTTGTGTACAACTTGCAGCAAAAAATAAATATGAAGCGTGACATTTTGATACTGTGTTTCTGAATCTTAAAAATCCAGCTACCGATCTTTCCATACTTGAGCAAAGTATAAATATTGAGTTGAAGTAAATTACAGTATCTAAGGCTTTTTAACCATGGACTTTGCTCTTCAAGTCACATTCAAGGACTGTGTTTTCACGACATTATGATGCCTCCTTTGTATTCGGGACAGTGGGAAAGCAACTCTTGAAGTTATGTCCTTTGGTGCAAGTTATATTTTTTTCATTGCTGTGTAATGTTACTAAATTTAGATAACTGTCACTCTGTTATCCCATTACAAATATGGGCTGAAACTAGACTGAAACAAATTCAGACATCCATGCTTCATAATGAATGATAGTTGTAGGTGGCAATCTATGAGGTCCCATATCCTATCATTCTTCAAACAGTTTAGTATCGTTGATATCTCCCTTTCCTATCACAATGTACTTCTCTATCGCTGCACCTCACTACGCTTCTTTGTGAATATGAAAACCAAGTAATTATTAGGTATTGTGTTTGTCATGGTCTCCACCGTCTTCTTGTGTATTTATATGGCAGCATACATTAGGGTGAAATCTCTCAGTTCAGTGCCATTGGAAAAATCCTTCTCTTACTGCACCATATTTTCATTGTTTTCTTTGTAAATTAAACTTCAGCTTCTCTTATCAGTCGTACTGCTGTCTCGCCTTTCATTAATGATTCTTATTATTTTTTCTCCTGTCATTTTTAATTTAAAAGTTATTTCTAAGATTTTTTTTGTCTCCTTACAGAACTATTTTCAAGAATAATCCATCCTTTTCTTATTCATTCATTTATTGCCTTCACTTATAACTTAATATTCAGGTTTTCAGCCCCCATTCAGTCATATCCATTAATTATTTCATGACTTTGAATCCCTATGCTTAATAAATTTCTTCAAATGTTCAGGCATATAAATTTTAATCGACCCTGCCTTCATGGACTGAAATTCCAAACCACAGGGTAAGTTACCTGAGTGATTCCACCCACACTTCACTAGGTTTCTCCCCTATATCCCTTCTTATATTCGGTGTAATCAAGTCCTGTAATACAATGACATTAATCTCCAGTATTTCACAGCCAGCCCTGTCTTTTCACATTTTAACTTGTATCATTGTCATTCACTTCCACCCCCCCTCCTGACAGGCATCCTCTGATCACCATTTATAATGAGAATAGAATGATCAATTGAGTAGTCTTGCATTCAATGTTATGAAATTGGTAATGGACCACTGGATGATCACTTATATACTTAACTAGTGCAACATGCTGTACTTAATGCATTGAAATAAATGTGCATCATAAATGTTTTGTGGTAATGCCCCTGTGCCCACAGAGGTGAAGCTTTACCAACAGAGACCCTTGACCTCAAAATTTACTAACTCTGAGGTTGCATCACATTAGATTAAAGCAAAAAGCTGCTTTTACCTTTGTACCTATTTAGTCCTATTTAGCAGTTAGCTTATTTAGAGATGAGGGGTGTAGGGAACCATTTGCCTTAAGAATTTCATTCTACTGTTTTGATACTCTGTAAGCACTGTTTTAAGTATCTGACAATAGTGGTACTCAGCCTTTCAGTATTCTATGATTCCTAACTTGAAGAATCATTATAATTCCTTTACAACAGGAAGTTTTTTATACTTTCCTTCTTGTACCTTTCACAAATCATTTAAATTCTCCATGGCAACTCTAGCACTGGTTGAGCACAAAGTGGATGAAAGTACAACTTGTTGAGTACTCTTCCATAAGGTGCAAGATGTTAATTGCTCTTTCCAATGAAAATCACTTTTAGTACCATTCTATTAGCATGCACACAGAGATTCAAAATTTTATTTTTGACTTTCCAGTTATCTCCATGGTTGTACAACTATGGCGTTAGTATAATAAGGTAAAGGGGTGTGGGGGTCCTCCCTCACCATGGATGGATGCAGGGAGGTCTGTCTGAAGCGTCAACATTTTGTTAGTTATAGCCTTAACTGGAGATTACTCAGTGATTTGTAGCACAGCTTCTGTCCATACAGGATATATTCCATTTCTTAAAAGAATTTTTCTATTGGCCACATAAACACAAAAACAATATAGGTATATAGTTGCTCAAGAAATGGCCATCTCTCAGGTGGCATGCAGTCAGCTTACAAAGCTGACACATAAAATGTGAATTTCTCTGACAAAATTGTTTCTTCATACACCCCCCTTTTTTGTGGGCTTTGCCTCTACCCTTCCCACTTAATGGAACTTCTCACAGTCTGTAAGCACTGACCTTACTTCTTAATCAATTGTTATCTAATCGAGAGTCAGACTTCTTAATCAATTATCTAATCGAGAGTCAGGCTTCTTAATCAATTGTTATCTAATCGAGAGTCAGGTAGTCAAAATTTTCTACTTCATTTTATTCACTATTGATCTTCGGTGGTCTGCTACAGTGGTCCTGTGTCCTCCTTCTCAAACCATCATTTTAACACTTTCTTCTTCAGCCAGCAAAAGCCTCATCTCATCAACATTATCTTTCTTTTTATTAGCATCAGGCTAGTTGAATTTATTCAGCTTCTAATTTTTTTATTCCCGTCTTTAATCAAAATGTAAACAGGTATATATATATATATATATATATATATATATATATATATATATATATATATATATATATATTCCTTGGAGCAACATTGTCTAATCAAATGCATATAAAAATATTAAAATATGTGTACACAGTCTTTCATCTAACTAAAACCCCAAAATAAAAATAATTAAGTTTGCAGGACAATAAAACACATGCCCCCCCCATCTCCTTATTTATGTATTCTCACTCCAAGCCAGTTTGGAAAAGTGATCATTCATAAAAACAAATAGGAAAAATGATCACTCTTTCTCCTCTCCTTGTTCATCTTGGAGGTGAAATACTACATTAACTTAAAGACTGAATATGTTTCTACAGTAGTTGGCAAGTAGTAATAACACAAGCAAACACCATTTTGACTAGACTGGTTTGAGTAAGCTATGAAACATGCAATTCCAAATCAAGAAAGTCAATGCAGATGCATATCTCCTAAATGCTTTTTTATTTTATGTGAAATGCATACAATTTGACCCTAGCTACATACAGATGTGGTTTCTAGTGCTCACCTTCTTTCCTAACTGTTGGACTAACACGCAGAACTAGTCCCTTTCATATATGTCTCATAAAATGAATTAATCAAACAAACAACAAATTAAATGTACAGTAAAATATATAAGATTTCCTAAATGTTTAGCACATCCCCTAGAAAAAAATGAAACATAAAAAAGTAGTTCAAATATTTCTCAGAGTAACATATATATACTCTTCCAAGAGTGGTACTGAATGCATGTTGCATTTATTCATGAGTTATTTTTTCTTCTTGCTAGATCACTCTCATATTACTGCAGGGGCCAGAGTCAAAATTATGTTTGCCTGTGTGCTTTTATGGCTCATTTTCTGAGTCTCTTTGTTGTAATTAGTCACGGTCGCAGTCAGACTTACAAGAAAGCATAAAGGCGTATGTAACCTAAAGATAAGATCCATAGACATAATTAAATGAATACCATTTTTTGTGCAGCTCTTGAAATGTTGTTGTTGTTATTTATCTATTTATTGAAAGTTTGTTAACAATGATAAAGGACTAATCCATAAGGACCTGTGTCAGCCAGTGTTCATGATCAAAACAGGCTTGTATATTTAGAAAGAACAAATAATTAAATTGGTGCCTTACAACATTACACAAAAGGAATTCACTGACAATGCAGAAGCATAGCTATCAATATATACTCGCGTATCTGTCATCAAAAAAATAGATGTCAACACATAGGAAGGCTTTAGTTTTCTAAAAGATACACAGAAGCTGCCAGGCTTAACTTAATAACAGCAGTTAGTGTAGGTCAATTATAATAATTAAATGTGGGTTGAAGGAAACACCCTCAAAAAGTCAACTAGTGGCAGTACAATTTAGAGAACAGGACTGATTACATACATTACCTTCTGTGAGGGCATCCAGTAAGAGTATTATCATTTTTCTGAAAGAACAACACCTACACACAAAAATCATTCACACCAAGAATGGACTGACTGACTGCAGATAAAAAAATAGTAAATATTAAATGAGCTCAGAATATTAACATCTCTGTAGCATAACAGAACAGAAGGAATTTATTGTTATCATTTGTAATGAAGATTGTGTCCTCAGATTAAAATGCATGTACAGATAACTGTAGTGAAAACAGAAAAAAGTGTTGATGGTAAACTAACCTATGCCTGCCTAGAAGCAGGGGTAGAGACAAACAGAGTCTGCATAAAATGAGATGAATGGGAATTCTTTAAGTCCACGCTAATCCTTCCATCTTACATCTGTCACAGATGAAAATAATGGAGTGTAGCATGTGAAGACACATCATATAACTTGTCAACACAATGCAAATCTTCTAGTATGTTAGTAGCAAATCCCAGTAGATAGCCTATGGGCAGAATGTAGAGTTTATCACAAAAGGATTTAAGACAGTGGAAGATAATAGAATAATTTGTATAGTGCTTATTCTTTCAGTTGTATTAGCAACAGTAACTGAAAAATTTTAGGGTTCTTTTCTTGACTTACAGCAGTTGGGAGCTTTTCCCAGGCTCTGGGACCCAGAAAAGTGAAGGTATAAGGCATGATCACTGTTTCTCACTTTATTTATAGACTTTTGAAATACTATACCCATCTGACTAAGATCTCAATGAATACTGAAAACATTACAGTTGCATTACACTTAACTTCTTTAGCATGTTCTTTACATGCATTTAACAGTCTACCTCCCGTCTTTGCCTTCTCTCCCATCATGCTTTCTTCAGCTGTCCAACACCATCTTAAATGCCTTGCTGTAGATTATGGAGTGACTAACCATTCCAATAGTCCAGTCCATGACTCCCTTTACGTGAAACAAAAATACTTTCAGAGATCCTACAGTCTGCTGCTGGAAATTCTTCTCCCTTCTGTACTTCTTATTTTTGAAGGCCCCTATAGCCTGTCCCCTAATGATATACCCAACATTCTGTCTGCATCTGAAGTCACCTTCTCACACTGATCCTGATGATCCAGTCCAGGTGTAATCAGCATATCCACGTCCATTTCCTGCTGTATAGCCATCACTTTTATTTCCCCAAATCTTACTTCATACCTAGATTGCTACAGCATAGATGCAGTACTTGGAATCACACCTCTCAGCTGTCCAGATTTTTGCAGAATGTCCAGTGTTGCCTCATATTTGTGGTCATTTCTTCAAAAAATTTGTGATTTTTTAGGATTTTTGTGGCAAATCAGTGAGAATTTAATTCATTAATAATGACATGTATTTGAGTTTCAGAATTCATAATCCTTGAGAAAATGCATGGTAATGCAAGGTATTTTATTCTAACAACTTACTAAGCTTATAAGCGCAATATTTAAAATTTGTTCCTATTTTGGGGGCTTTGTCCTCCCATTATTTTTGGCTTTGCCCAGATTTTTTGTGCTATGAGGTTGAGAGCTGTGCTTGGTATTTATCTACACTGAACTTCAACAGCTATAGTCTTGATCGCTTGATCTATTTTTCCAAGTACTTCCTTAGACTCTTCCTTTTTACTGTTCTATCTTTGTGTTATCAACAAAGATACCAATCTTGTTCTATCTTCTCCCAGATATGTCTGAAATGAGTGCAGTGAAGAATACTGCACCCAAGACCAATTATGATTGCACATTGCTTGTCAGGTTCCTTATTCCTGATGTTGTGCCTGTCACCATTACCCCTCTGTGACCCCCTCTGAAATCATATGGTATTTCAATTCCTCAGTTTTAGTCCTTCTCCAGACTTCCAGTTTACATATCAGTCAACCATGTGAGACTAAGCCATGTATAAGCAATGAATGCAAAATTCACAAAGTCTCATACCTAGCAAAACAATAAAAGGAAGTATTAATAATGCAAAATACAGGATATGTATGAGGGTAGTGTGACAGCAGTGAGGTCTGCGGTGGGAGTGATGGATGTGTTTAAGGTGGAGGTGGGGTTACATCAAGGAGCAGCTCTGAGCCCTTTCTTATTTGCAATGGTGATGGACAGGTTGACAGATGATATCAGACAAGAGTCCCCGTGGACTATGATGTTTGCAGATGACATTGTGATTTGTAGTGAGAGTAGAGAACAGGTGGAGGAGACCCTGGAGAGATGGAGATATGCTCTAGAGAGAAGAGGAATGAAGGTCAGCAGGACTAAGACAGAATATATGTGTGTGAATGAGAGGGGGGATAGAGGAATGGTGAGGATGCAAGGAGTAGAGGTGGCGAAGGTGGATGAGTTTAAATACCTGGTGTCAATAGTTCACAGTAACGGTGAGTGTGGAAGAGAGGTGAAGAAGAGAGTACAGGCGGGATGGAGTGTCAGGAGTGATTTGTGACAGATGAGTACCAGTAAGAGTGAAAGGGAAGGTCTACAAGAGGGTAGTGAGACCAACTATGTTATATGGGTTGGAGACAGTAGCACTGACAAAAAGGCAGGAGTTTGAGCTGGATGTGGCAGAGTTAAAGATGTTAAGATTTGCACTAGGTGTGATGAGGGTGGACAGGATTAGGAATAAGTATATTAGAGGGTCAGCCCAGATTGAAAGGTTTGGAGACAAAGCCAGAGAGGCAAGATTATGTTGGTTTGGACATGTGCTAAGGAGGGATGCTGAATATATTGGGAAAAAGATGCTAAGGATGAAGCTACCAGGTAACAGGAGAAAAGGAAGGCCTAAGATAAGGTTTATGGATGTGGTGAGAGAGGACATGCAGGTGGTTGGTGTGACAGAGCAAGATGCAGAGGACAGGAAGAAATGGAAACAGATGATCCACTGTGGCAACCCCTAATGGGAACAGCTGAAAGAAGATGATGATGATTAATAATGCAAAATATAAATTACAAATGCAGAAACAATGAACTTAAAAACATATTCAAAAACTTTCAAATCAAAAACTAAAACACAGTAAAAGTGCTTGGTGCAGTGGTGAAGCTCCACTGCTCCCTCATGAAGGGGACTTAGCAGGGGCGGCTCTTGGCATAGGGCTGCCGGACTGCAGCCCCCTCAAAAATAAAAAAGAGAAAGAAAAATAAAAAAAAATGTATTTTTCGAAATTTGCGGACTTCGCACATGCGCAGTAGTCCCGACTACTGTTGGTCTATGCGCATGCTCAAGGCAGTCCGGCCGTCCCCATAGGGGGACACAAGGAGATGTCTGTGCACTTTTACAGTGCACAGACTCGCCAGGATTATGGGTCGCGTCCGGACTGCAAGAGCAACAGCAGGGACTCGGGACAGAGCATTAGGGATCTCGTCGGGAAGGAGCATTAGGATCTCATCAGGCAGGAGCATTAGGATCTCGCGGGTCTTTCAGTATTGTGCGGGAAGGATGTATGTTAGCTGGATATATTCAGGTAAGGTGCCTTTTAATTTACAATGTTTATTTGTGTATGGTGCTTATGCTTTACTGGAGTTTGTGCTTTTTAATTTACAGTGTGTGTGTGTGTGTGTGTGTGTGTAAATGCCCCAGGTGCTTATGGTGGTGTGGTAGGGAATGCCTCAGGCTTGAACCCTGTACCCTGTATGCAGGTGTTAAAGACTTGAGTTCCCTACCCACCACCATTTGTAAATAAATTTCAGATTTTTGCCTCATATTCGATCTGATCTGTTCCTCATAATATCTGTGGTTTGTAAATGCTGCAACGCTTGATATTTGATGGTGTAGTAGTAGCATTGTTGCCTCACAGCTGCAGGTTCTTGGGTTTGATTCTTAGCTGGGGTTCCTTCTTTGTGGGGTCTGTATCTTCTCCCTGTGTTTGTGTGGGTTTGCTTTTGTGTCCTCCCATGTTACAAAGACATGTCTGCATTATTTCTTCCTGGGCTTCTGCTGAAAATTGTTTATTTGTTCCAAGTCAGACTGTCCTGATTAAAAAATGTTAAATAAAATTGACAGGCATTTGAATTTCAGACTTAAGGGTTTCTGAATGTTTAATTCCTTGTATATTTGATGGTGCAGTGGTAGTATTGTTGCCTCACAGCTATAGGTTTTCTGGTTTGATTCTTGGTTGGGGTGGCTTCTGTGTGGAGTCTGCATCTCCTGCCTGTGTTTGTGTGGATTTGCTCTGGTGCCCTGCCATTTTACAAAGATGTGTCTGCAGTTTTAATCCCTGCGTCTCTGCTGAAAATTGTTTTTGTTCTGTCCGCAGTAAAATTGACAGGCATTTGTATTTCAGACTTCAGGTTTCTGAATGTTTAATTCCTTGCATAATTGATGGTGCAGTGATAGTATTGTTGCCTCACAGCTATAGGTTTTCTGGTTTGATTCTTGGTTGGGGTGGCTTCTGTCTGCATCTCCTCCCTGTATTTGTGTGGATTTGCTCTGGTGCCCTGCCATTTTACAAAGACGTGTCTGCAGTATTAATCCCTGCATCTCTGCTGAAAATTGTTTTTGTTCTGTCCGCAGTAAAATTGACAGGCATTTGAATTTCAGACTTCAGGTTTCTGAATGTATAATTCCTTGCATAATTGATGGTGCAGTGATAGTATTGTTGTCTCACAGCTATAGGTTTTCTGGTTTGATTCTTGGTTGGGGTGGCTTCTGTCTGCATCTCCTCCCTGTATTTGTGTGGATTTGCTCTGGTGCCCTGCCATTTTACAAAGACGTGTCTGCAGTATTAATCCCTCGCCTCTGCTGAAAATTGGTTTTGTTCTGTCCGCAGTAAAATTGACAGGCATTTGAATTTCAGACTTCAGGTTTCTGAATGTTTAATTCCTTGCATAATTGATGGTGCGGTGGTAGTATTGTTGCCTCACAGCTCTAGGTTTTCTGGTTTGATTCTTGGTTGGGGTGGCTTCTGTGTGGAGTGTGCATCTCCTGCCTGTGTTTGTGTGGATTTGCTCTGGTGCCCTGCCATTTTACAAAGATGTGTCTGCAGTTTTAATCCCTGCGTCTCTGCTGAAAATTGTTTTTGTTCTGTCCGCAGTAAAATTGACCGGCATTTGAATTTCCAACTTCATGTTCTTCAGAATACATAGTAGCACAACCTTTTTTTTTTTAGCAATTTTCGAAGTTTATAAGATGAATATTTTAAATTTGTCCCTATTTTTGGGACTGTATTCCCCCATTATTGGCTTCGTCCAGGTTTTTGTGCTAAGGTTGACAGCTATGGCAAGAACTGAATTCACTGAATATGTTTGAGGGCTGTATTCCCTCATTACTGGGTTTGTCCAGGTGTTTTGTACTAAGAGGTTGACAGCTATGGTGAGAACTGAATTCACTAAATGATAGCCATTTAAGTTTCAGTCTTCCTCTCTTTACAAAGCAGCTGATGTGGCGAGTGGTATGTTACTCTGACTGTTTTTTGCTCAGGGACCTTGGCAGTAAAATATATGGTGGCAACACAACATTTTATTCTAGCAACTTTCCAAGATTATACAAGCAATGTTTAATGTGTCCCTGTTTTTGGGCTTTTGACCCCCAATACATTTTGGCTTTTTCCAGTTTTCTTGAGCTGCGAAGTTGAGATGCAGTTGAGTATTGAGTAGATTTTACAAGGAACTGAGAGCTGCAGGGGAATAGAAGTTTAGTGCTTTGCTAAGTTAATACTATAGCACAACAGGCTGTATACTTGCTTTTGATGCAGAAGGTTGTGGGTTCTACTCCCACAAAGGGTAGATGCTGCCGTACTGAGAATGTTCTCCTTGGTGAAGATACTAACTATGAGTTCGTTATCGGTTTGCCATCCATTTCCTCTTGCCATATTATTACTAGCTTATCATTTTTTTAATGTAATATAGACAATTTATTCCTAAGGGGCAACAGACACTTTATTTTTCGATGAAACCATGAAATATAAAGGTGATTGCTAGCAGCAACCACTTCGTTAGTTACAGATTTCTTTAATGTGGAATTATTTAGATGACTGACTTCAGAGATTGTGCATATTTACTGATAATGGACTGTAGAATTGTGCATATTTACTGATAAAGGTGGACTGTAGAATTGTGCATATTTACTGATAATGGTGGACTGTGGAATTGTGCATATTTACTGATAATGGTGGACTGTGGAATTGTGCATATTTACTAATAATGGTGGACTGTGGAATTGTGCATATTTACTAATAATGGTGGACTGTGGAAGTCTGAGTAGATTTTTTATGATAAATGTTCTCAACTGGGCAGTTTTGCCATTATGGGTGCATACGGTTTGTTTCATTGCTTACTGGAAAAAATGTTCAAAACAAATTTAAAACATCCTGTAACAAGTGTACTGTATTGTACAAGGAATATAATTTTAGTACAATGAGGAAGGTGTATCAAAGAGCACATGTATGTTTCATATGCAAGGAGCCTATGATTCGAAAACAGCCCAAAATTAATCTTTATCTGCCACTGGCAAAATGTATTTTCTTTGAATGTGGGTTTCAATGCTGTTTCAATGAATGTGAGTTTCAAGGGCAGAGAAGTTTTAATGCTAAGTTTTCATTGTGAGACTGCATTGCTTTGTTTAACAGATGACTTAGTGTTTGTGCTGTAAAATACAAAATAAAACTTTCAAATGAAGTCCAACTCATCATAGAAGTAAAGCAGTATGCACATTAGTGTTTATGGTAAATGGAGTGAAATAGCCAAGTATAATGGTTCATTGGAATGGCTGCAGAGGCTCCATTCAACCATTATTTTGTCAGGGGGGGAAGGGCAGCAAACTCAGACAGGCCCAGCTGAACTATACCTCCCAACTGTCCAGATTTTCAAAGAATGAATAGATTTTTGCTTCTTATTTTTGGTTTGTTCATAAAATTTGTAGTTTTAATTCCTAAATGATTTGCCAGAAGTCACTCTAAGTTTCAGACTTCATAACCTTCAGAAAAATGCATGTTAAAGTAAGAGCTGTTCTATCAACTGTCTCAATTTATACAAGAGCAATTTTGAGTACTGTTTATATGTGCCCCCAATATATTTGTCCTTGTTCAGATTTACTGCATTAACAGGTTGAGAGGTACATGCAAATAAATTGCTTTATAGAATTAGGCATAGCCAACCTCTCAACTGTCCCCAATTTTTGGCTCAAAATGTTGCTCTTCCCCCTTATAATCCCTCCGCAAAATAGCAATTTTGGAAGAAAACATGGAGGGTTTACAATTAAGAAATAACTGTAATAATCAAAGTTATAGATTACTTGAAATGCATGTAGATTCTTTTATATTTTGTCAGCTGCTCAAGGTAGCAGTACTAATATTAAAGTGTCCCTTCTTTGACAGGTAGCAGCTGTATTGTGTGTCTATTTTATATTTTGCATCACGTTTTTGTCCATTTTTCATAAAATTGTGTTTTTTGGCAAATTAGTGACATCACTAAAGACTGAAGTTAGCAAATGACAGACATTTGAGTTTCAGATTTTATACCCTTCAGAAAATTCATACTAATGCAAGACCTATTCTATTATCTTTCTAAGTTTATTAGAGCAATATTTAAAAGTTGTCCTTATTGTTGGGCCTTTGTCCCACTTCTGTGTATGGCTTTGTCCAGATTTCTTGCTCTTGAGGCTGAGAGGTATGACAAATGTGTCAGGGCCATCACAGTCAGCCAGAGAGATTTCAAATTGTGACATGCTTGTTGCACCCCACTCCCCCATGTAGTGACTCTGGATGTGTCCAAGCAAGGCAAGGAGTAGTTGTATCTACCTTGATGGGGAGGACACACTGCATAAGTACTACAGTGGCTTTTCATCTGTCCTTGATTTTGCAGAATGGTCTGGTTTCTGTCATATTTTTGTACTGTTGATTTATGCTTATTACTCAAAGTGCCTGTTGCTATGTGTTTTTAAGTAGCAATGCTTTAATGACCATAAGGTAAGCTTGTCTGAGATCGTAAGATGCAAGTAAGCTTTAATAAGCATACTGTTAAAGAATTGCCAACATTGAAAGCCTTTCTGTTGTTGCCATGCAGAGAATACTTGACTAGATAATGTATAAGCCTTGGGTATTAAAGGACAGGATTCCTTTATTTTAAAAAGCTCATTACACTTGTTGGAGACTTCCAGTCATCTCTACAGACTTTACCCGTAAACTAAACAGAATGCCAATCATGTGTGGTCCATAACCTGTACAGTAATCCTTTAAGCAATGTATCTTGAGCTTGTTTCTTGTTTGCTTTTCATTTTTACTTTATCATGTTTTCCCATGAAACAAGTTGTCAGGCAGCAGGTCTTTTTTGGATAAGAAACATTTTACAAGTGGGGCATCACATAGATTTCTACTTTCAGCATGTTACTTGGTACTTTAATAAAGCTGAATATATTATAATTAGGACTGCAGTGCAAGGAGAACTGGTTTGAGTTGAGTGCTTCTGGTATTTCTTATACTTGATTTTGACTGGCATTCCAGTAATGTATTTAAAAAGCAATTTATTTTTTCATGCCTCACAACCTTTTGTTTCCATCTAGATATTAAGTAAGCTGTCATGCAGCCAATGCATTGAAATATTTTTATTCTTCTACACTTATTTTTGTCTTGATTGGAGTTTCATAATGATGGTTTGCCACCCAGGCAGCGTATTTAATTAAAGTTAGTTTTTTGTGGTTTTGTGCATAGCTCCTCCCCTTTCTGGTTGACCACACCCCCTCCCCTTGACCCCACCCATTCAGCTGTCTCCTGCAGCCCCCCTGTGATTTGAAGTCACCAGCCGCCACTGGGACTTAGCTCCACTATCCTCCCTTAATTTAAAACACAAACTACATGGTTGCACGACTATGGAAAAACAGCAAGTTTCCTGAAAGAACGAGTATCACTGATATAGAAACTAATGGTCACTATTCATTAATTTATTCACTCTGTAAAAGCTGCTGTATCCTCATAATCAGTACCAAGTATTTTTCATTTATTTTCAAATATCCTTATAATCCTCTACACAGGAAGTGTGACCCTATCCAGTAACTGACAACCCATTAAAAACAGTTGTTCAAATAACATGCCATGGTAACAGTGTTTTAAAATTGTACTGCACATTTGGGCTCATGCAGCGGCATTCTAGCCTGCAACATTAAATCAGCTAAAATAAACACTGTGTTACCTCACAGATTTTTAAGGAGTCCAGGTAGAAAATGTCCATTGGTACATTCTTGTCATGTTCACCTCTAATACAGTTATAAAACAGGTTCAAGTTTTGCTAACAGCGTCTTCTAGATATGTGATCACATTGTTGTTGTCCTGAAGACTGCTGCCTTCAGGAAAAGAACTAGTCAGGAAATGTTTAGTTTATGACCTATTATGAAATGGACAAGGAAAACTGACAAATCGTATTGCTAGCTACATGTGCAGCAAGTCTATTCCATGCATAGGTAAAGGCTACTGCAGGCCACTTTGAACTCTCTTTCAGTCACAGAGCCCTACTATCTCGCAGAGATCAAAATCCTGCAAACAGCCATCATCTTGAAAAGCATCTTTAGCAGAGAAAAACTGTCAAACACAGAAATAAACAAAACACACACAAAAAAACAACATAAATACACATCCCAACATAAATCCGTTATTATGTCTAAATAAAATAATTAACAAGAAACAGAAAAAATATGAATTAAGACTATGACATAATAACACACACATTACAATAATCCTTCTAAGCATATTTTTAAAATAAAAGTGTTAAAAACTTGCTACATACATTATCTGAGCTGATGCATGAAAAGACATTCAATAAAGTAAAATAAGTTTCTCCCAAATTAAGTGAAGGTATAAGCTCCAGAAACAGAAAATGAAGCATTGTAGGAAGAGATAGAAAGTGAATAACATGAAGCAAAATCACCATAGCAGCAGAATGCAGTCATTCTAAACTAGGAGTCAAATTATACACACACACACACACACACACACACACACACACACACACACACACACACACACATATTAGAAAGAACATATCAGAAAGAATCTGATAGGCATTGTCTGACCTAAGAGGTAAACCTGAAGCTAAACAGAAATGAAACTCTACATGAGTACAGTGCATATTAAAACAGAAATAAAACACATAAAATTACCATACAAACGCAATTAAATGGGGTCTATATCACTTCAATGAACCGTCACTTCAACAAGCGGCATTTCATCAAAAATACCATTCACAGAATTCCCCTTGTGGGTGGCTGTGCCCTCCACATACACCCCCCTCCTGCTAATTATATATACCAACTCTGAGAGCGCACTACAGTGGAGATTCCCAATCCTCACTGTACCGCAGTCTCAGTATGAACAGTTTGATGAACGGCATGTTCGATGTAATTGTACTGAAAATACCATTCCATGAACTGATTTTAGATTAACTGATAGGGACCCATTAAATGTAGGCAACAAGCACAATATTAGCTAAATCAGCTTAAGAAAAGTGATGGTAATGAGTGTGCATTGCTGTTTGCATATTGTTTTTTCAGTTCTTGGGAATTGCCAACAAAATGATTACCCTTGAGAATATTTCAGTGTACAGCAACTATCCCCGGGATTCATGAAGCTCGGCGCAAGGCCGGCGTAAGGCTTGCGCCGGCGGTGCATTGCATAGCCGGCGCAGTAGCGCCATATGCATATTAATGAGAGTGCACCGTAACCACAGGCATGTGCGTAGTGTACGTGAGCGAGCCCAAGTAGGATGCGTCAGTAGGCGTGTTTAAGCAGGCAGGCGAAGAGCAACCTAACGTGCTGTCTGCCATAGTCCGCCCAGAATAGAAATGGCTGCAGCCATGGCCCGCACAGAATGAAATGTCCGCAGAGTATGCAACAAAGTACCCGTCCCAACTAAACAGAGAAGCAAATAAAACCCACGCAGCCCGAAATGTACCTGTCCAAGGAACAAAGGATATGCGTAATACCGTGTCCGTACAGCAATGTACTGTGAGTGTGCATAGTCAGAGAAGGTGTACAGCAGCATGTCAGCACGCCGCACCGACATAGGAGTAGCGACTAAGGTCACCAACCGTCCCAGTTTATGGGCAGTCCCTGTATTGGCATACGTGTTCCGAATAAAGCATTAAAACGGGAAGTGCGAAGAGTGTAGGTCATAATGATTTCCCGTATTTAATGTAATTGTAACCTGAATCGGTTATTTCCGTAACTGAAATACCTAAATGTCCCAAGAAACAGAATAAGCTACCAAACTGCCACAACAATAAGCTCATACTTAGGCAAATAAGTGAAGTTCTATGCTATATAGTGACCGGTGTACGCGGTCGGGCTGTGAAGTCAGATGTGACTCCGCACATACAGGTGGTCAATGTAGAAGTCCCACAGAACCACGATAGCAATGTGTGTGTTGAATGAAAGGCGACCGACAAACCCTGTCCCCTGATCCCTGGTAGTCACCCCTGTGCTGTGTGGACAGCCACCTATACGCTGTACAGGGGTGACCTACTACCCTCGACAGATATGACTTTGCATTATGTACCAGTTAGCTGTGGGACATGTCCCTGACAGCAGATATGCATATCCGGAGGCCCCCGCGAAGGATATCTGTGACAGATGTCTGTCCCAGTATGGCATCTGTTCTGCAAGCATCTACAAACAATGTTACCCATAACACCGCTGTGTGTGCCTGTACCGTGGAAATGTAGATGTATGACAGGGTGCACCCACGAATGGCAACATGGGA
>NC_056741.1:1531666190-1531674410 GCF_019279795.1 Protopterus annectens | reverse complement strand
GCAATGTGAATGACATTGATATTACTGCACTCACAGGGATTGTAAGGCACTTGCCCTTCCGGCTGGTGCCTCACAACATCTCTTGGTAGGTGGTCATATCTATACCATGCACTCCCGCTTGTGCCTTATTGTATACATAAAGGATAGTGTTCTGGCTATTGTGATTTACATAACAGACTGCAAAGGTGAAGAACTACTGCTCGTCTGTCTGTCTACCTGTCAGTCTTTCTGTCCCTGTCTGTCTCTCTCTCTCTATCATTTTCTGAAAGGAAACCAGATTACTCTTTTAGGTTCATGCAACAGACTCTCATGAACCTAAGAGTCTGTTACAGAGTACTTAAAGAATATATCTCCATCAAATGTGGTAAAGAAACAATGAATTCACCAGAAAAAAACAAAAAAAAAATCACCACTGCAAGCTGTAGAGATAGGCTGACTAACTGCTTGTTACCTCCAAATAAGTCCAAAACTGCTGTTCATAAAAATATTTATTATAAAACACAACGAACTCTGCCCCACTCCCCCCGATTTTATTTATTCATTTTATTTTACATTTGTTGACTGGGATAGTCCGACTGGATGCATGTCCATTTTCAGCGGAGGCCCGGGGAGAAAAGCTCCAAGGGTAAGCAGATACAGCATTACATAATACCAGCATTACATATTACAAACAGACTATTTACAGAGATTACATAAGTAAGCAAGTTAAACAAGTTCCACAGGTTACAGTTAATCCTGAGCACAAGTCAGGATTAAATTAAATTACACAGTAAACTGGTTAACAGATTTTTACACATTCTAGAGAGAGTTAGCCAGGCTTGATACATTGACATAGCCAGTTAAGTGACAAATGTTGTTTGAGTCTAATTTTAAATTGACCTAAGGTGGAAAGTAAGGTAATATCAGCTGGAAGAGAGTTCCAGGATCTACTTACAGAGTTTGCAAAGAGAGAATCACCGGCTGTGTTATTAATTTTGCTAGTCTGAATTAGTAGTTTGTTAGAGGATCAAAGTGGTCTAGGATTGTTATAGGGGGTAATAATATTTTTAAGTGCAGGAATATTGTCCGGATTATAGAGGATTTTATAGGCCATAATCAGTTGGTTATACTGGATTAGGCTGGGTAGTTCAAGCCACCCAGGCTGATTTAGATTGATGCAATGATGTGTCCTAAAAGGCAGCCCAGTGGCAAACCTGGCAATGTGGTTGTAGCAAATTGAGAGTTTGTTAAGGACAGTCTTGTTTAAATTCGAGTAGAGGGATGCATACAGAAGGGTTGAAAGAAGGTGAGAGCGAGCTATGGCAATTTTAGCTGGAGGGGTTAGGAAGGCTTTTATTCTGTAAAGTGACCCTAGTTTTTTATTAACGGTTTTGATAGTTTGGCTAACATGTAGATCAAATTTTAGATTATTGTCTATGATGACACCTAATAGTTTTGTAGATGGGTCAGGGGAGATTATTGTGCCATCATTTGATTTTATGGTAAAGGTGAAAGCGGTAGACCTACGTGTTGGTGAAAATAACAGCATTTCAGTTTTTTGGGGATTTAGGATCAGACGATGTTCAGAAAGCCAGTTTTCTATTGTATTAAAGGTGGTCTGGGTAGCTGACCATAACTCTACTGGAGATGTGGCTGAGCAAATCAGAGTAGAGTCATCAGCATATTGGATACAGCTGACTTTTGGGATGACAGTATAAAGGTCGTTAATGAAGATGGAGAACAGCAAGGGCCCTAGTATAGAGCCTTGTGGTACTCCAAGGGTGTTAGGTAGAAGGTTAGAGAGTGTGTTCTGCCAGAGGACAGCCTGCTGTCGACCATTCAGGTAGGATTGAAACCATTGGAGGGCTCCAGTATCTAGACAGAATGTTTGCAGGGTGTGGATTAAAAGTTGGTGATCAACCATATTGAATGCCTTGGAAAGATCCAAAAAGAGGGCTGAGGATATATAATTATTGTTGCGATTATGGTTTATGGTGTTAGTAAAGGCTAGGAGGGCTGAAGTAGTGCTGTGATGAGGACGGAAGCCATGCTGAGTATCTGCCATAAGGCGATTTTGGATTAGGTGGTGCATGATTTGTCTATGAATACATTTTTCCATAATCTTTGCAAGTGGAGAGAGTATAGCTATTGGCCTATAATTGGAGAATTCAGTAGAGCTGCCTCCTTTGTGAAGTGGAATTACATAGGATATTTTCCAGATGGTGGGAATTTTAGCTTCTACTATGGTTCAATTGATTAGTATTGAGACGGGGTAAGCAATAGCATCAGCCGATTTTTGTAGGTACTCGGCAGGGAGTTGATCAGCAGAAAGTGTAGTGGGTTTTAATTTTTTGATCAAGGTACGGATAAGTGAAGTGGCGACTGGTTGGAAGCTGAATGTGAGTAGGTTTCTAGGGGTGCTACTTTCAGGACCAGGGGAGCTAGGAGGTAGTTGGCTAGCTAGGGCTTGAATTGTCTCAGTAAAGAATTGGTTAAAACTATCAGAAACATCTTCAGGGGTTTTATCAATAGTAGCAGCAGGGATTGGGGTTGAAGTTTGTCCAGGATGTAGTAGATTATTTAAACCTACCCAAAACTTCTGAGGGTTATTTTGATTTACTGTCTGTAAATTACAGTAGTATTGTTTTTTGTCTTGTAAAATTGATTTTTTGGTTTCGTTCCTGGATTGCCTGTATTTAATGTAATCTTGTGGGTTTTAGAAGAATGCCATAAAGCCCATGCTTTGTTTCTAAGGGTAATTTTGAGTTTAGACTCTATAGAAAGCCATGGTGCAGTTTTTGCCTTGGTTCTCTTTGAACGAACAGGTGCATGCAAATCAAGGATCTCAAGGAATTTGTTGTTAAAGTATGCTACTGCTTCCTCTAAGGGGAGGTGTTTTAGAATAGACCAATTACATGAGTTTAGTTCTTGTTGGAATTTGGCAGGGTCAAAGTTTTTATTGTTTCTAACCTTTCTGAGTAAGGGTTGTTGGGAATTAATGGTTTTGTGTTTAATTACATATGTGAGAAGGTGATTAGGCCATTAAGGAGGGTACCAGAGGTGTACAGTTGGGGCTGACTGTTTATGAGTACCTAGTCAAGTATACTTTCTTTTTGGTTGGGTTTACCTATCCTGGTAGGGGTGGATATAATTTGTGTAAATGCATGCAGGTTAATATGGGTGGTTGGGGACTCTGAGGAACAGGTGCCCCAGTCTATGTTAAAGTCTCCAAGTAGTAGGGTTTCTTGGGGGTAGTGACATGATAGCCAGTGCAGGATATCTTCAAATATAGATATTTTGTTACCTGGGGGAATGTACATACAGATTATATTAATGCATTTATTTTTATTAAGTTGCAATTTGGTGCAAGAATCTCTGAGTTATTAATCTGAGGAGGTTGTATTACATCTATGGTGACATTCAACTCAAATTTATAGAGTACAGCTACCCCACCCCCCTTCCTCGAAGCACGATCCAGCCTGTGTATGTTGTACCCAGGTGGTAACACTTCATTGTCTTTAGTGTTAGGTTTTAACCAGGTTTCAGATAAACAGAGAATCTCAGGGGAGTGGACATCCAGAAGTGCATGCAATTCATGTACCTTGTTATTAATGCTTCTAATATTGAGATGACAGACTAGGAGAGAGTTAGTTGGCCTATTAATTGTAGGTTTGTAGCTTAGATTACAAGTAGAGGGGGTATGTGTATCTGAAGTGAGTGGGCCAGGGTTGGGGTGAATATCACCACCAAGTATTAGGTTGAGTCTATACTTGGTGATGAACTTCAGGAATGTGTTTATTAGTTTGTGGTAGCGTTTGGATCTAGAGCTAATGTGCCTGGGGTTGAGATGTTGATAGACTGAACAAGATGTTGGATAGGATCTGGTACTGTAAGTATGGTTGAAGGTGGAAGCATTTACAGCTGGGGTGATAGTATGGCCTTTTGGGACCTGAAATCCCGTGAGAAACTGGTTTTCATACAAGGTAAGGAAGTATGGTGTGAACAAGAGGGGTAGTAAAGAGGAGTATATTATTATCTGTGATTCAGCTAGTGAGTTAAGGAACTGTTTTACCTGGTGATGCAACACCAGAAGATAGAGTGGTGAGGTAAAGGTACTGGAAGGGGGATGGGAGAATGCCAGATGAAAGCTAATAGGTGCTATTAAAATGTAGGTAGTAGAATGGGGGTGGGTGGAATTATCCCAGATGAAAGCAGATAGGATCTAGAAAGTGGGGGAGTGGCTATACTACTATAAATTTAGAGGTACTGGGGGCGGGAGGAAATTGGGGGCAGGGAGGGGAGCGAAGAGAGCCCGAAGCAGCGAGGGCTTAATGTAGGGCTATTGCAGTTTACAAGGTTTCCTAAGGTGTCCTAAAGTTATAAGGTAAGTATTACAGCTCTTAATGTAAGAGTCAATTTACTTCAGTTACAGGGGAAGGAGGCAACCACTCAAGTAGAAACAAAGAGCCCTATGGCTGACCAATATGGACCAATATTGTCCAGAGGAACTACCACATAACACAATCCCACAAACCATTGTTAGGGAACAGGTCATCAATGCACTTTCCAGGGCCAAAAACACTTCATTGATGGACCCCAATAACATCCAGCAAAGTTTAATAAATAATGGCCACTTAAATCACTTTTCAGATGGAGTCTACAATCAGGTTTTCTGCTCAAGGAATAGAAGATGGCTACAGTCATTCCTCTGCACAAAGGAGGTCCACCTACTGATCTGGGTAACTACAGGCCCATAGGTCTTACCAGCCTCATATGTAGGGCCATAGAAAGAATCATCATGGACATGATAAATGAGAACATAGTAACCTGCAAACAATGGACCCATCACAGTTCTACATTGTTAAAGGAAGGTCATGCCTATTAAATCTGGTGGACTTTTTTCAGATAGTCACCAAAGCATTGGATGAAGGTAAGACTATGCACAAAGCTTATCTTGACCTGGCCAAAGCTTTTGATAGAATACACCACTCAGGCATTATAGACAAGCTCACTAATTTAGGTGTAAACCCTTTTATCACCTGCTGGATAGCCAACTGGCTCACTGATAGGACCCAGGAGATCAAAATAGGTAAGGCCACGTCCATCAAGAGACCACTCCCTAACGGAGTTCCCCAGGGCTCAGTTCTGGGCCCACTCCTTTTTTGCATCTTTTTGGCATCTATTGCTCTGAAATGGAAACAAATGTTAAAGTTTTATGGTACACTAAGTTTGCAGATGATTACAGGATTGGTGTTGTGATCGATTGAAGAAGGCTGCCTCTGACTACCAAATGGTGCCAAAGCCATGGTCTTAAACTCAATGCTAAGAAATGCATAATTGCACATGTCAGAGTACAAATTAGAGATACGGGGTGGGGGTCGGGGGGGTCTGGGCTGAGGAACCAGAGTAAGCAAGGCAAGGGATCACATCTACATGATATAAACCATGCACTGCTGAGGTTGTTGAGCCAACCACTATCTCTTTTGGGGCCTCTGAAATGTAGTACTTAATTGTACCCTATAGCAGTAGTGTTGCATACATTGCCATTGTGTCTTTGGCACATGGCATATGCACATTGCATTCATCATTGTTCTAGGTGGCCTGCTGGTATCACACATTTGCTGTCCTGTTGTTGTGGTTTAACGCAGGCAATATTGCAACTTGGCAGACCAATAAATGCCCAGATGGAGAAGCAGTAGGCAAAGCGGTATGAATCTGAAGAAGATATGCCATAGGACAATATTCTGTAACCTTCCATAGGAAACTTGTACAAAACTACAGTTAGAATTGCATAGTAAATGAAAAGCAGGACTCTGACACAGATGATATTGCAAAGTGATGGGCCAATGAGGCTTCAGTTATAGGAGTAGCATGCACTCAAGAAGATACATTACAAGGCAATGTTGCTGAATCTTCTGTAGAAAACTCACATGAAAGTCCAGTTGGAATCACACAGCAAGGGGAAAGACCAAAGAAGATGTTCTAACCAAAATAGAATTCATCTAAGGGAAGATGTGCATGATTTAATAGAGATGGATAGGCATATTAAGATGGATGAAATAAATAAATTACAAAAAGTAAGTCAGGGAATGTTAGATGACTGGTAAAACAGATGAATACAGTCATCAGGAATATTAAGAGAAAGTCATATGCTACAGCAGAAATAAATAGGATATATTACTATGCTGCTAAACTAATAGCAGATAAAGTGTTAATTCAAGATGTAGAATAATGAGCATTATGGGAGTGGAGCCTGAGGGCTAACTGAAAGCAGCATAATTTTAGAGCTCCATAAAATTATCAAAAAAAAATACAGGAAATATTTACATTTTTTCAAACAAAAAATATCAATAACAAATAAATAGATAAAGACCTAAACAATAAAAATAGAAACTTTGGAAGATTTTTATAAATATTTTCCTGTCAGAAATACTTGGACCCTGGGATTCAGCAAACGTCCATGCAAGAATAGCTTATTCTTGCATGGAAGGGACCATCCCCATGCAGCAGGGCAGCGTGCCATGCATATGTATGAAGGCATGCTGTAGTGCTCTAAAATGGGCGCAGTTCTGTGTGTGAGTGCAGGGGGCATGTCCGAGTTCAGTGCTCTCACAATGCACACTCCCCCTGCACTCGAGACTTGCCGTTCGGCAATTCAAAATGAATGAAAGTCTCCAAGGACACTTTAGTAACTGTGGAGAAAATAAGAGACAGCCATACCTCTCAACTTTACAGATCTTCACAGAATGTCCAGATTACTGCTTCATATTTTTGGTGTATTCCCCTAAAATCTGCACCCTGTCTGGCAAATAGCTATGAATTGAAGTCATTAAATAATTACAAATATATGAGTTTAAGACTCTACTTCCTCAGAAAATACATGCTAATCCAAAGCCTATCATTCTATCAATGTTCTAAGTTTCAAACAGCAATATTTAAAATATATTCCTTATTTTTTTTTCCTGTGTGCAATAAAGTTTAAGCATAGTTGCGCATTTGCCCATGATGCAGTTATGCAGAGCAGAGTTTAAACCTCAAAAGAAGCTAAATAAAAATACACATAATACTAGTAGTGAAACTGGAGTAGCCTAGTGGTTATAGCATTTGCCTAGCATGCAGACAGGCACGGTTTAAGCCCGACAACAATCCATGTGTTTTCATATGTGAAACATAACTAAAATGTATTTTTCATAAATAGGCAGTGAATATTATTATATATATGCTAACCTGGGTAGTGTAGCAGCCCTAAACGTGATGTGTCAATGAAATTTAAAGTTTAAGCAAGATTTAGCATAACTCAGCGGATTTGCGCACTGGTAAGCAGGGCTAAGCATCTACCCCTTTAGGCAATAATTATCTTAGCTAAGCAGGTTTGCCCGGTGCTTAGTTTAGCTCAGCAGTTTCAATACTGTCCAATCACGGTAAAGGGTAGGAAATTAGCCCTATTTAAACCATGCAGCAGGAATACAGCTCATAACCAGTTGTAGCTCCCCACTGTAGGCACTATGGCAGGTGCTGGTGAAGATGTGAACTTTTGGGTGCAGTGCTGTGGCATTCAGGAGTCCAGGGTCATGGTTGGACTCCTAATTAAAGACCGTGAAGGGCAACTGCTGCAGGACCAGTACCAGGGCTCCCAATACAAAGTGGAGGCCTGGGATCAACTTGCCCAAGATCTTACCACTGCCACTGGCATCCCTTGGACTGATGAGCAAGTCCAGCACCACTTTGCCGACTTGAAGCGGAGGAAGAGGGACCTTTTAGACCAGTTGGTCCAAGATGCCTGAAATGCTGGGAAATGCTCCAGCCATGTGTAATTATTAGTCAAAATAAGTGGTCTCCAAAGTCCAGCCTGTGTATGCGATGGCTAGGTATGCATAAATGTTTTATCTTATCTCATGTACAGCTGCAGATGTGAGGGCTGTGAACTTGGAAGCCCACGCCAGCAGGATGCAAAGGCTGCATCACGAGGCTGGTGAGTAACAATCTTGCTGGTATTATGTAGAGCAAATAAATAAAACGTAGTAGAATGTCACCTTGCAGTATTTAAAAATGGGTATGGTTTTTAATGACTGAAGAAGCCAGTAGGAGAGTAATAGTGACTTATACAGGTTATATATCAATAAAAGTGTAATTACCTGTCAATAAAAGTGAAAACCCCAGACTGGTTGTGTTTACTTTGGTTTTGTATGACTAGAAAGTTTCATGCACTAAGATCTGATATCAGAATAGTAATGTTCTGTT
>NC_056741.1:1531648690-1531661190 GCF_019279795.1 Protopterus annectens | reverse complement strand
CTAAGGACCCCAAATGATGGCAATGGTGAACAGCCCCCCCCCAGACCTACACAGACATACTACAACAGGTCTGGCAGTTGCATTCTAGCTCTGAAGGGCAAGAAGTCTGAAACTGAAATATATGCCATTAACATCTAACATGTGTATTCTACTGATATGCCTCCTGTCTGCATGATAGGTCAAAATTAAATATGAAATGGAAGCCGACAGAGTAACCGAAATACCAGTACAGTCATTATAAATGTTAAATTCTGCAGGTGTGTACCCCCCCCCCACAATCCCATGTAGAAATGCAGTAACAGATGGTCTGCTGCACTCTCAAATTGCCCACAGTCCTCTGGCAAAGACCCATGCCTCATCCATAGTGCCAATGTATGGAATGTCAGGGGGTCCCAACTAACAACCTAACAGTAAACAGAAAAATGCAAGGCCATGTTGACAAATGCCAGTAGCATGCCTTCCCATGTCCTACTGCAAGGACTGTGGATCAGGCCATAAATATTGCTGGGATAAAGGCCCAACTATAGGAATACCTCTGAGATATTGTTTACATAATGTTAGGTGGAGGGGAGAATAACGGGGGGGGGTGTAAAAGCATAGATGTCATGGAGTGTGTGAAGACTGAAACTCTAATGTCTGCCCATACAACTCCCGACTGCAAACCCATGAATGAATAGCCACAAAACCGCTTATAAACCACAATGTGAAGGTAAACTGACCATATATATGAGTCCTGCCTCTGGATAAACTGGGTGTATCTGTACAGCTGAGAGGTATGGTCCCAGCAGGATATGGACATTCTGTGAAGTTGAAAAAAGCACAAGGAGGGGAACCCCAGATGGCATCCTAACAAGGTTTTGCACCATTTACACAGAAGCAGCAGTCTACTGTCTGTAGCTACCCCTCTACAATGGCAGGTGTGTGCCATAATGTGTAGTCTATATGCCTCAGAATATTGGTCTCAGCTTCATTCATCTTGTATTTCCCGGTAAATAACTGTGAGCAAAGAATGATAACTGTCAGTAGTTGATGACATGACACATTACAGTGTAAAACTGTACATATGTCATAATATCTATGCTACAACCAAACATGTCACATAAGCAACACAGACAGCAATAGTTACAGTATCTCCTGTATGTTAAGCCCATTGTGTCTCCATATTGGCAACCTATCTACAGATATCCTGCAGAAACAGGTTGCTAGGTGTAGCTGTAGCACACAAAACCCTGAACTGGAGTCCAACCCTCTCTTGAATGGATGCACACACTCAATATAGAAGGTCATACTGGGCATGCTCCTACACTTAGAGAATTGAAGCCCATATCTCACAACAAAGTGGACTACAGATATCGGTTATTCGCAGCTGTCTGTCCAAACACACCAAATTGCACACCATTGATACTTCACACACACATACACATTGTATAGGAAAGCACACACATATCAAAGGCCAACATAATATGATATGTCAAACATACACACACAGAGGCATGGGGAAGAGGAAGACAGACAGCGACAGAGAGAATCCCATTATGAGGCCTGTCCCACCCACTACACATCCCAATGGCCTATATCACATGATGTGCTGATGTCATTCACTGTAGTAATATCTTTGGTTAGCCCTCAGCCCTATAGTGTCAGTGGTGCTTGTGATAACTGTGTAACACTATAGTACAAATAGGTATCCATGTAGCAGTTGTAATCTCAGTCCTGTCAAATATAAAGCTGGATGTGAGTGTGTGTGTGTGTGTGTGTGTGTGTGTGTGTGTGTGTGTGTGTGTGTGTGTGTGTGTGTGTGTGTGTGTTACTAGATGAATGTGGTTGAGGCAATTCACACTCACTAAATCTAGTGTATCTTTCCTTCAGCACTGCTGCTGATGTCACTCACCTTCAAAGATACCTTTGGACAGCTCCCCAGCATATGACCCTCATGGTGCTTGTGATAACTGTGTAATACTATAGTATAGCAAACTAGTTAGGTAGGAGTTCTGATCTTGGCAACTCTATAAATGTGAGTGTTTGTGTAAGAGAGTGTGTGTATCCTTGTAGAGACCTGCTTTTTTTGGTCATTCACACTTACTACACTTCTCTTACTCCTCCTTCAGCACTGCTGCTGATGTCACTCACCTTCAAAGATACCTTTGGACATCTCTCCAACGTATAAGCTCTGTGGTGCTTGCGATACCTGCATAATACTATAGTGTAGCAAATAGGTAGGAGTTCCAATCCTGATTCTGCCAGCTGTGTGAATGTGAGAGAGTGTGTGTACCTCTTGTAGAGACCTGATTTTGTGGTCACTCACCTTCAAAGATACCTTTGGACAGCTTTCCACCATGTAAGCTCCATGGTGAGCATGATAAATGTGGAACACTGCAGTAGCAATAACTACATAGGTATGGGTTTGAATCTCATCCCTGGCAAGTGTTTGCATGTGTATGCATGAATGTCTGCACCTGAAAGATTTTGTCCCTATTTACACCCAGTACACATCTCAGTGCGTGACTTTAGCAGTCCTGCAGATATCATCCACCTTAGAAGTACCTGTTGGCAATCCTAAACCATGTAAAGTCAGTGGTGCATGTGGTAAATGCATAGCCATAATGGTCCAAAAAGGTAGTTAGATAGTGGTTTTAACCTCACCCCTAGCAAATGTAAATGTGTGTATAGGGGAAAGTAGTTTTTGGAATCTCTCACCCACTACATCTCCCAGTGCCAGTATTTACAAGGGCTGGTGATGTTCCTCACCTTAGATGTACCTTGACACACCATCCATCCTATGGGCTCTCTGGCATGTGTGATAAACGTGGTACACTATAGTGGCATTAACTACATATGTATGGGTTTGAATCTTATCCCTGGCAAGTGTTTGTGTGTACATATGTATGTCTGTACCTCAAAGATTTTGGCCCTATTTACACCTAGTACACATCTCAGTGCCTGACTTTAGCAGTCCTGCAGATATCATCCACCTTAGCAGTACCTGTTGGCAGCCCTTAACCATGTAAGGTCAGTGGTGCATGTGGCAAATGCGTATCATGTTGTGTCTTTCGGCTTTTCCCGGTTAGGGGTCGCCACAGTGGAACTCCAGTCTGCTAATGATTGGCAGTAGATTTTTACATGCTGAGCTGCTGGCCCTGATGCACAACCTTTAACGAAGGTATGCCCATTCATGCATGTCTCTACACAGAAGATGCTCTAGTTGAGAATGCATATCATAATGGTCCAAAAAGATAGTTAAATAAAGGTTTGGACCTCACCCCTGGTAAATGTGTGTGGGGTAAAATGTTTTTTGGAACCTATCACGCAATGCCAGTATTTACAAGGGCCGGTGATGTTCCTCACCTTAGAAGTACTTTGGGGCAACATTCAGTCAATAAGTTCCATGGCACGTGCGATAAATCCGGTACACTGTAATAGCAATACATAGGTAGGGGTTTGAAACTCTGTACTGGCAAGTGTGTGTGTCTCATCAGTATCCTGTGTGGGGTTTGGTGTGATTATGTAATAACAGGATCCATTGGGGGATGGGTTTTGCTAAATCATTATATGGAGGACCTAGCATATGTCACAATGTCCATATTACAAGGCCAACAGTTGTCAAACACCATAGAGGTTGGTGTAGACAATCAACAGCCCTAAATGTGATAGTATGGATTAGTGAACAATATAGGCAACCCTTCTATTATTCAGAGACCACTGTCCACCCACTTATCATACATAAACACACTTGGCTAGGCAACAACCACTATATTGGTAATTCCTCTGCATATTGCCTCACAGATAGTACCCACGGTGTGATTGCAGTGGACTACATGCCTGTTGACCACAACAGTGCCACTGACATCAGAAAGTACTTTGATGTGTTACATCTCCTGACTGAGTGTGTGTTATACAGCAAGTAAAAGGACATGGCACCCTGCTCCATCCCCTCAGTAGCCCAATCAATGTCTATAGTGGCCCTTTTGCTATGTTCCCCACTGGACGCTTGCAACAACTGTAGAGTCTGCAAATGTACTCCACAAAGGGAATACCATGCCTTATACACATGCGCTGTATGGACAGACACCACTAACTCCAATGAATACCCATATCATACTGACAGTGTAGGTGCAATCACTACCTCAGTTACATAGCCAGGTATAACTAAATGAGGTCAAGAGTGCTACATCAGAAGATACCAAACTGTCCATACAACATACCCCAGAGACCTCAAACACACTCCCACATGTCAAGGAACATGCATGTGGGACAGGTGCACAACCCAGACACTGTCCATGTTATGGAATATAGATCACATACATGGGAAGCACTGCACAACACTGGCCACCCACAACATAAACCTGGATGAGTGGATGGGGAATACAATGCCCACCACTGGGGACCACTCCAGTGACAATACTCATGAGCCACACTGAGGGCTATTGTCATGTGGCCGGATGCCAAGGTATTCCCTTGGACTAAGCTTGTAGATTCTTCAGGCCCATTCACCTACTGCACACCTATGAAGCAATTAACCTATGGATCTCAGCACTGGCAAGTGTGTGTGTGTGTGTGTGTGTGTGTGTGTGTGTGTGTGTGTGTGTGTGTGTGTGTGTGTGTGTGTGTGTGTGTGAATAGTAATCCCAGTGTGTTTTGGTGATGAATATCCCCTGTGGCTGTGGTTATTAGCAATCAGAGGTGTGTCCAAACCAGAGCATGTACTATTCTCCATTCTACAACAGATGTTGTACATCAAATGTACCTATGTACAACCCTCAGCCCTATAATTTGTGAGGCGTATGCAATCTCTGTGTAACAGACTGGGAATTACCATGCACATACTGTACCCTGTCTATGACATGGTGGATGTGTCACCACACTGCCATACCCTGTGGCCTTGCTGCAGGGCCACATCCTGGTGACACACAGATGCCTAGAATGGAAATGGGATACATCATGTGCAAACACAATTACTCAGCACTTCACTTCTGGGGGAGAGAGGGGTGAATCTGGCACTGAATGTGTTGTCAAGACTGTGGCCAATAGTTGTTGTCTCAGGATAGGTTTTAGCTTTGTGCAGTAACTCACAGCACTTGTGTTTAATGCTGTGGAGGTTGTTGATGTAACTATCAAAGCTGTTGTGACTGTCGTCAGTGTCTGCTGCATCTCTGCTGCCATAGATGCTTGTCATGGACTCCATGATGGATCCAAAGTTGTTTTTGCTAATAATGGGAGTTAAACAGTCATGGGACACCAGATTTCCCTGCAACAGTGTCCTCCTTCTGATGTAAACTTTAGTAATGGCAGGGGATGATCACATTGTCTCCCAGTGTTTGGAGGACAGTATCTGGGTTCTGTTGGCTCTGGCTAGTACCATGCATTCATGTACCTGTTTGTACAGTGCCTATGTGTATGATTCCACGGGCATGCAGCTACATCCCATTGCCATGGGTGCAGTGAAGACATCCACCTCTGTTTTCTTGGCTGCAAAGTCAGCTTTGGAGAGTTTTTGCCAGGTGGTTATCTTTGTGGAGGGTGTGGCTGACATGTTGAGGTCCATGTTGATTACAGCCTGTGTGAATCTCACCATGCAGGGATTGACATCTGGGGATGAGCAACGATCCCATATTTAAGTGGTCAACACAGGTCAAGTTTGTTGCATCCTCTACCAGGGGTCATATGAGCTGGTCTAGGGCAATGGAAATGATGAATCCCAGAAGCATTGGGCCACTGTACTGGCGATTGGCTACATTCCCCAGGTGATGGAGGGGTAGTTGAAGACTCGTACTATGTCAGTGTTACATTGGACCATCAGAGATGGCAGGGTGTTGAGGAATGTGCATTGACAGTCTAGTGGCATAGATGTGGACCCATAGCAGGCTATGGTCTGGATTGCACTATTACCCCAAGGCGGTTGTACCAGAAGTATCTCCAATTCATTATGATGGGATACTAGTCTGGAGGTGTTCCAATCCATAATGAACATGGAGACAACACCACATGTGGAGGTGTGGTCCATGTTTGGGGGCTGACAGCTGTGGAATGTGTCATAGCCTGATACTGCAAGTCTGCTGTCTGCTGCTGTGAAACACTTCTCCATTACAGCAGACATGTTGTCCTCCACACCAACAACTGCTATGAGTGACTGCATCCTAACAGTTAGATGTCCACTGTTGAGCAGCATGACTCTCAGATTGCATACATGTGTAGCTGTTATGGTGGTAATAACATTAGGAACACTGCCTAATAAGGCACCATAGGGGTGGCAAGACACATAGCCAGTACCTAGCAACCCAGCAGTGACAGACGTAGGATATCTGTGGTAAGTCATTGGGTTCTGTCAACAATGCCATCCGAAGCAAATAGGTCCTGGATCCCCTGAGAATGACACATAACACATAAGCCAATGTTGCAGTCAACCATCTGATGATAGTACCACGGCATCATTCTGGGTGATAGCGGTACACTTCCCAGGGCTACTGTCACACCTACCTGGACTGCATAATCAGAGAGTTCAACCATGTCTTCTGTCATGTAGTTCAGGGAGGTGTATCCCACATCATTCACACCCATGGAGTGATATTCGTAGTTGTTGTGGAGTGACATGACTGGCTGTGTCATGTGCTAGATGCTGGCATGTGATTGATATTTGGCTGTTACCTGCTCCATATTCAACCTAGTGAGTGGGATGTGTATGCCTCAGTATTGAGTTAGCCATGATCACTGTATTGTGCAAGGTGGTTAGCCTTAGGGGCTTAGTTTGGGAGCGCACTGTGTAAGTTAAATATGTGTCCCTTGGCATGTGCCATGTCACGGTGTCTGAGTGGGTGTCTGCCTTGCTGGTCTGTACTGTTTGTGTAGATGTCCATTGAGTGCTATTAGAAGGTGGATGTGTGGCTTTTCACTGTATGTGATGGCTGTCAAAGTGGGTGTCATGGTGAGCTACATGTTCCACATGGTGTGGTGCAAGTGTTGAACTTATCCTCTTAACCTGCTAGTCCAGTCTCTGCTGGAGAGTGCATATGTCCACATTAGGTGATATATGGGCAACCCTCACAGGTCTGAGTGTTTGGAGTTTAGAGGGGATGGTTGTCTCTGTACATGCGGCAGTTGCAACAGTGCCCCAGAATGGACATGCGTACCAGGTTAATGGGTGAAAGCACAAATAACCACCCTTCAAACATGCCAGGAGGGGTGGACATAACTAGTAAGTACTGGGGTGACATCTGTGATGAACATGTACTGCTGACTGCTCACAGGTGTGTCACACTTCATGATACAATAACCTGGTGAGGTGCCAAGCCATAATGCTACTTGAAGTGCAAGACAGAAAGAACTAGCATGGTGTACAGGTGGAACAGAAGGCAGACTGTCTGCCACCTGCAATGCTTTACCACAGCTGTACAGTTATCAGCAGCTGTGGTAAGGTGAAAATTCAGTAAGCTCTGTAGCACATGTGGTAACTGTGTAACACTATAGTAGACATACCTAGATAGGCAGAAGTTCTAATCCAAGACCTGCCAGGTGTGTGTGTGTGAATCATATACTGTCTGGCTCATTCCATTTTTGACATGTGTACTACCCTTTACACTTCCCTTCACTCCAATTTAGTAGACCTGTTGATGTCATCCACCTTAGAGTACCTTTGGAAGAGGTGGAAATGTATAACCTCTGTGGTGCATCTGATAACTGCATAGCACTATAGTAGAAACACCTAGATAGGCAGGAGTTCTAATCCTAATGCTGGTAACTGTGTGTGTGAGGATCATATCATATGCGGCTTATACCATTTTGATGTGTAGACCATACACAGCTGGTGACCACCTCTCACTGTCATTACTTTATACAGCATCTGCCTCACATGCAGCAGGTTAAACCATTGTACAGTCCTCTGTACAGATGTGTCTGGAATATCCATATGTTTAAAACCTATACGCAGTTGAAAGTGGTCTGTGTGCCTTAACAATGCCCATGTATGTGATATTATAGCCAAATAGGCCACAGTGAGTGTACTGACACATATGGCATCATGAGGTATCATGAAACATCATGCTGATAGGACGTCTGCTGCCCTCACAGATGGTCTGCCTTGTAGGTGCAATACATGAGTACAGATGCTTGGTTTTACAGATGAACTGTACCTGTTATGGGTCACATTAAAGGCTGGAAGAGATGTGGACTGTAATATTGTGGTCCTAATTAGTATGTAACAGGAACACCTTGCATCTTAAGAGGGGTGTGTACACAATTTATATCCACTGTATACCAGTAATGTGTCATGCATGACCTCACCTTAGGCCGTTTGTCCAGCACAATTTGCTGGCCTCTGTCCAGATGTCTTGGCACTGGCAAGTTGTGAGATATGCTACAGGAATGCTGAACTCACATCAGATAGGTGTCAGTGGTGACCACTGTGATTCAATACAGTTAATCCCAGCACAAGTGAACATGCCCAACCAGCAATATAGCTATTACATAAAGCAATATAGCTATTACAGATGGTTGTGTGCATGGTAAATTGCATGTTCTTCACATACCTGGGGTATTGCCAGGCAACAACAGAACACTGTAATACTCACCAGCTTCAGGCTGCTGTCCCATAAGCAGACCAGAGGGTCATAGGTTGTTGTGAGAGGGAGCTATTGTCAGCAGAAGGACATGTGGCCTTGGTATAAGATGGATGCAGCATGTATGCACATCTACAGTACTAACCGCAATAATACACAATGTCCTGTCCTTACCATAGATGTGCACCTCTGTGCATTAGAAAACCCCATCCACAACTGCAATCCGACCCGACACATGCATGTAGATACAATACAGATACATGTATGTCTGATACATTTGTGTACTAATCCCCACTGGGCCCTTTCCTGCACACTCCTCATCCAGTGTATGTGTGCAACTCACCTCTACAATGCTTCCCTCACATCATGACTTGTGCATTCGGCATGTAGACCAATTGTGGTGAGGAGCTCCTTGGTGGGTGTCAGTAGGAGCTGGATGGCTGGGCCCCCACCTGTGGCTAGCCAGTCCCTCTCTACAGCAGCAGCCCATTGATGGGCATGACATTTGAAGTCGGTGGCCCGATGCTGCACATGCACATAAGTTCAGCTGTGCAGGCCGGCATTATTTACCCTGTGGACCAAACTGTTTCACAGGGCAGTCCTCTCCCGCACATCTTCTGCTCTCCATCCACATGACAGGGCATAATATCCAATCACATATTGGGTGATCATGTCTGTTTCCCCAACAGAGAATGCTGGTAGGTGAGCACTCTGCATGTTACCTGGAAGACATAAACAGGAAAAGGTCACAGGACCTCATACGGTTGTCAAAATGCACATCAACAGGGGATATTAATTGCAAATAATCCAGACTACACTGAAACCCTCCAAGCTATAGCAGCTTGCATTACACTCCTGTCCCTGAGCTATCTTATTCCCCTCAATGTTGGAGACTTGATTGCATAATTCTCTATCCCCCATTCATTTCTCTGTAGAGGGTTGACAGTGGTCATCTTCCATGTGGATAATGTGTGTATGGTGGCAGCTCTGTGTTTGACTGTGCTGTGTGATGGAGCTCTGAGCACATGCCTGAGTTCATGCAGGAGGCAGACACTGATGTTATTATGCCCCATGGAGATATGCTGTTGTTTTCATCAGTAGGAAATATGTACATGCTCACCATTGCTGAGGGAAGGTGTGTGGTTGATGTGAATATCTCCATGTATGATTGGGGTGGACAGGGTGGCGATGTTCCCACCTAACCTGTGTGATGCAGGTTACCTATATCCACGCCATGTATGTATGAGGTGTTCTTTACCCGCAGTACAAAGTGAATTGTGTTGTTTCATCTGAGACTTACAACATATGTGGAGACACAGTTGCAATTGTCCTTGGTGGAGTGGATATGTCAATTCATAGTCATAGTCAGCCTTACAGGCTGTCACCTGTGAACTTACTTGCTTGCACAGATATAGGTGGACTTGCTTCAAAGTTGTTGCCTGCACCTATGTGTCCCTGTACAGCCAATGTAGCAACCTATTATATGATTTGTGTATTGCTGCTGTCCACCAAAGGGGATTACTCTACCTTGGTGGATGCTGGATATACAGGGCAGGTACTGCTGTGTCCATATAGCTACAGTGGATATAAAGGGTACACACCCCTGATACACTGCCTGGTATTTTTGCAATTGGAACATGACACCACAATAACTCATTTTATAACAATTCCCACCTGTAGTGTGGCCTATACTCTGTACAATTCAATTGAAAACATAACAATCTGGTCTGTGAAAACATATGGAAATAATACTCAGGAGAATAAGCCAGTTGAATGAGTGTGCACACCCTTAAACTTGTGTATGGACCTCTTGAGATGGTTACAGCATTCATCCTTCTTGGTCTGGACTCTAACATCATGGCGCACCTTCACTTGGCAATAGTTGCTCACCTTCCTAGAAACACCTTTGACTGTATTTCAATGGAATTGTACAGGTTAGGGGTCACATTCAAGATGTGAAACATTATGATATGATCTTATGTGGTCTAATTGTCATACAGCACACAAATCTGGCATTCCAACAGGGGTGTGTACACTTGTGATGTCCACTGTATATAGGTGATGATATAGCTGATAGTGGTAGGCATGGACAGAGGGTCATAACACAGGTGGACACTTCTCTGATTAATACCTGATAATCATGCCTACTCCAGTACCCACATCAGTGTCAGGGCAATGCAACCACCAGTAGCTGTACACATATATGCCTGTTGTGTGCACTGACACTGATATTACACACATGTGCAAGATGCACAACCTATTTACCTGACTGCTTGAAACCCATGTGATTAGTTTTGTGCCTTCCAGCTGAACATATGCATACATACATGTGCTCAGGGGATACCTGGTTTACATTTCTGTTGAATTTAACTATGGCACACTGTATTTACAGTCTTGCTGCTCAAGCATACATCTCAACCTGTTACAGCAATAAATCTGGACAATGGCACACATGAATGGGTGTCAAAAGGGACATCAATATTGATACTGTATTAATATAGCTGCCCCATACATTAGTACGTTGATTGCACAGTAGGGTTTCACATCACTGTGATAACCTGGAAGATGTCCAACAATAATAAGTAGGCTATTATGTTACAATGCCATTGCTCACAGACCTGCCAGTGATTTGGCTGACATAACACAGGTATATGTATATGTGACTACAGATATCAGTCACAACTGTTTGACAGACACCCCTGTGGTTGTCATATATGAGCTGCCCTTTCCCAGGTGAGTCAGGCCCCTGAGCTGTGATCCCACCTCACAACCTCTCAGAGCATCACATCTGGACAATGTCTAAAATGATGGGGGGATAAATAGGGACAGACTTTAAATATTACTGTTACAAACATAGGAAGTTCATAGAATGATATGTTTAGCATTACAGTGAATATTCTTAAAGATGTGGAGACTTCAACTCAAGTATTTGTCATTACTCGATGACTTCAATCCTCAGCTATTTGCCAGAAAAATAGAGCTCACAGGATGAACAGACAAAAATATATGATGGTAAAATGTGGACATTCTGTGAGGATCTGTACAGTTGAGAGGTATGTCTGTGATACCTCCCACTGCAGAGAGGACCAGATGCTATGGCTATAGCAGCTGTTTAGCAGAACATTAGTACAGCATGTCTTATTGGGTCATATATTCCTCCAAATCATATTTCCCATTATTACAGACCATGTTCTACATTCAATTACGTGCTTACATGTTCCACTTATCTTTTTTCTTTCTTCTCTTTTCCACTTTATGTTTCATTTATTTATTTCTCTCTCTCTGTACACTACAGGGATAGAGCTGTTGTGAATAGGTGGCAGCATGGCTTTTGTATGTGATGCTCATGACCAGGTGATGGCCTGTGCACCTATTGGGGTTCCCCACTTTGCTAATTGCATGCAGAGCAGCTGTGTAGTTCTTCCAATAGCCAATGTCATGGCAACACACTCTTATAAATGAGTAATTCATATGGGCATTGGCCCTTTCCCTTACTTGTGAGGAAGACATCCTGGAGTTGTGTGAGCTACTACCTCTTACTACAAGACTTGTGGAGACAAGCCAACTAAATGGTGGGGAAGGATCAAGCCTTAGGAGCAGAATGTGAGTATTGCTGTTATATGTTTGGAATACTGCTAGTTTAACAGGGGTAGTCTGCACATGTTACTTCTGCATGGGTTTCAGTCTGACAAAGTTCTGTCTCTGCATAGCTCTCAACTGTAAGGCCATCCACATAATGGCCACAAGTTAGCCTGTTATGTATGGGCTGTTCCCCAGACAGGTGTTGTCCTTGGCAAATCAGTAGCATAGTCTGGCGAGTGCATTATGTAGATGGTAACATCCATTGTTTTTTCTGACTTTATATCCCTCAGAAAAGATATGTTACAACAAACCCTGTAACACCAGTAACCTTTTCAACGTATAACAGCAATATGTCATGTATGGCCATGT
>NC_056741.1:1531626190-1531646190 GCF_019279795.1 Protopterus annectens | reverse complement strand
AATGTTACAGCTGAGGTGGCTTACTGGTAAATTGCATAGGCTATGATGTGCAGTTTCTTGTGTTCAAGCCCTACAAAAGCTGTTTATTTTGTTGCTAGGCAGAACAAGGACTGTTGGATACAGAGTGATTAAGGCAGTTTTGAGCAGCTTTGAGCATATTTGCACGGGTTTGTGTAAAGGTAAGGGATGCTAATGTGCTGTTAAATGAATAGGCACTTACAGCATGTAAGCTTTGCTTCCCAGTGTGCAAGTCTGCTTTGCCTTTACATTTAAGTAATGCTGAAACCTGCTTAACATAGCTTAGCTCTGATAACCAGTAATCACATTCTAGTCTGATAAAATAGCAGGCTAATGACATCTTTAATAAGTGTATTTAATTTCCTGTACATAACATGCTTCTATGTGCTGTGATTACAGTAGCAAGGGGTGTGAGTATACTGTATGGGACGCCTGAGTATACATGGGTAGTTCCACAAACTTTTCTGTTTGGATTTGTTTCATACATGGGTATTATCCCAGGTTATATGCAGTCACACTTGCATGTTACACCAGCTACAGTGCACTGGTTGACAGAAATAGTTTAACAAATATTGTATCATTATGTTAGTACTTTTAACAGTGCTTTTCCAAGTAAGAGTAGATTGCAGATTGTAGTACTGGAACCATACACCCCTGCATGCAAGGCTGGACTCGGAGTACTGAGTATCTTGTTCTAGGTGTTTGAGCTATATGTTTATATGTATCTCCTATTGGATATTGATCTGATATGTTGATATTAACTGTAGACTAATATGTTCTTTGGACATATCATTGAGGACTGCTGTCATGTAGTAATGGCATACCTTTCAGTTTCAGATGTCTGTCTTTCAAAACATTCATACTAATGCATAACCTGTTGCCTATCTACTTTCTGTCTGTCATCTGAACAGATGTGCAGATGTCAGGTATTGCTACAGCCATACCACCATGTAGGTGCCCACATTGTATTGTGCTGTGGGCCTGGACACTGCTGCTAGTTCTGACATATGGGACATTATTTAATGTGGGCCTTGCCTCATTTCCTTGCCTATGTGAAGGACATTACAGAGGTGGTGGCCTACAGATTCACATACAGTGGGTGGCAATACATCACAGGACAGGACATGTGGAGACAGCCAACCAACATGGGGGACATATCCCCAGATTTGTGAATAGACTCTATGTCATTAGTTCTGTTACACACATGGTGGATTGATAGATTGACAGGGTTTGTGTGGACATGCATTTAGTGTGTGACATAACAACTCACAGTGATATGTCTCTGACATACCTCTCCACTAGCATGCTGTCCACAGACTGGCCACATGTCTGCCTGTCATGTTTTGTGTGTTCACCATACAGTTGGTGTCACTGGTAAATCAGTTGTGGACTCAGGGGAATGCAGTCAGTAAATACTCACATCTATTGGTATTACTGACATCATATTCCTCATAAAGGATGTTACAACAAACCCAGTGACATCTGCAACTGTCTCAATGTATGACAGCAGTATGTCCAATCTACCCCTGTGTTAGTGCCTCTGTTCCCACTTAGTGATATAGGGGTTGATGACGAACTTATGGAGTGGAGAATCTTATCAAAGGCTTTGGCCAGATCAGTGTAGACTGTATGTGTCACCTTGCATTCATCCACAGGTGACTGATGGCAAGAGGTTGACCAGGTTGAATGAGCAAGTATGACCTGACCTTCACAAAGGTAAACTGTGTGGGATCCTGAGTCTGCAGATTCCCATATCCCTCTTTATTAGGTGCAAGATGATGCATTCCATAGTTTCACATAACAGACTTGTCAGGCAGTTGGGGCAGTATTTCCCAAGGTCTGTAGTTACACCTAGTTTGTGGAGAGGGGTGACTGTAGCAGTGCACAATTCAATAGGGACAAAGCCTGAGGTGAGGCTGTGCTTGAACAGGTGCACAGGTAAGGTGCCAGGTCACTCTGTAGTTCATGTACACAGCCAGGGATATTCTCAGATCCCATAGAAGCTGTATTCTTGGCCTTGGACAGTGGTGTTGTAACCTGTGCTGCAGTAATACTGGGTGCCTGGTGGTGTACTGGTATCATGATTGGTCCTTTGGGGAGAGTGAGGGGTAATGTTTGCACTCAAGATGCCAGCCAGTATATTGGCATTATTTGTTGGCTCGGTCTGGGAGGTACCATTGTCTAGTAGCTCAGAACAATTCTTGGCATTGCCATGTAGATTTTTTACATAACTGTATGAGGCCTTGTGGTTGTCTTTACTATGTGCTCCAAGTCTGGTCTCACAGCTAACTTTGTAGTATTTGATGAGGGATCGCAACTATTCATTGAGGCTGATAAGGGTTTATTTCCTGTCTTGGGACTTCACCTTATTCCATATCGGCTCCCTCCTTCTGTTGTACAATTTCTTTATGTCAGGGGACCACCAGATCAGCTTCCTTTTTTTTGGAGGTGAGGGTCTTGGTTTTATTGGGTAAGGTGGCATTCATGCATTTGTGTATGTGCTCATAGTGCATTGTTGTTTGATTCAGCTGTCATGCAACTAGTCTCCATTTGCATGGCAGCCATGAGTTGAGCCACCTCTGATTTTTATGGATCCATAGTTAGCTTTGGAAAGGCTTTTCATGGTGGTTACCTGTGCAGTGGGGGTACGATGGCTGTGGATTTCCAAAGGTGATTACTTTGTGTTCAGATATAACAACTGAGGTGTTCACTATTGGTGTAGATCAGCAGTCACCCATGTTAGGAAGGACCAGGTCGATGTGATGGGCATTTTCATCGGTACATGAGTAGCTTCCCCATTTAATGGTGGGGTAGTTGAAGTCAACCAGTATGATAGTGATAGGCTGGACACTAATATTCTCCAGGCTGTTTATGGACATGGAGTGTGAGTCTTGGGACATGTATGGGGACCTATCGCAAGCTACAACCTGAACCACTATCTTACACAATGTCAGCTAAGCCTGCAGGATCTGTAATGCATAATGTTGGTCTACCACTCTGGAGGTGTGTGCATCCTTTATGAATATGGAAATACCACCACCTTTGGAGTTTCAGTTCAGGTTCTGCTGCCAAAAGTTGTGGAATTAATTCTAGGCTGGTACTGCAGGGGTGCTTCCTGCTGCCTTTATCCAGGTCTCTGTTACAGAATGTATGTCATTGTTCCCCATTTTAAGGGATACTTCCAGTGAGTGAGTCTCCCGATTTAGAATTCTAGTGTGCAGCAACATGACACTCTGATTGCATGTCTTTGTAGCTGTCATATATCTATGTATATTTATGTATACATGTATTTATATATACATATATATATATATATATATATATATATATATATATATATATATATATATATAAATATATAGATATAGATATGTATGTATTTATTAACCTTTCTATAAATATATATGTATGCATATATGTAGATATGAATGTGAATGTATCTCTCTCTCTCTCTCTATAAATATATATATATATATATATATATATATATATATATATATATATATATATATATATATATATATATATATATGTGTTTGTGCGTATCATGTATTGTCCACATATATGCATCTCCACATATATATATATATATATATATATATATATATATATATATATATATATATATATGTATATATATATAAAATAGCTGACTGATTCTACAAACTCCTTTCCCTGTTGTTGGATGACTGTACTAAGTGATATGTTTGGGATGTCATCACTATTTTGTACGGCTCAGATGGTGTAATGGCACATTGCTTTGATCATAGTTTACTCCAAATCCAGCTCCAGACCAACTCCAAATCCAGCTCCAAACAAGTGATAAGTGGAGTACCTCAGGGTTCAGTCCTGGGACCGCTCTTGTTTGGCATCTACTTCTCTGAAGTACAGGCCAACACTAAGGGAATCTGGCTAAAAAAGTTTGCAGATGACTGCAAACTGGGAGCTGTTATTAAATCCCCAAATGATGTGGATATTCTACAAAAGGGCCTTACAGAAACAGATGCTTGGTGCCAGAGCCATGGGTTCAAGCTCAATGCCAAGAAGTGTATAGTTAGCCCCTTTGAGAAAAAACATGTACCCATGAATTACCACATAGGTGGCAGTACACTAAACACCGAAAGTGTGATAAGAGACTTAGGAACACAGGTGGACAGTGGTCTCACCTTCAATGACCACATCACTAAAACAGTCAGGAAATCCTTCTATGTGGCACACCTCATCACTAAGGGCTTTTCATCCAGAAAAAAGGAGGCCATTGTCCCACTGTACTCATCCCTCATTAGACCCATTATAGAGTACAACACCCCGTTTGGTATGTACCTCACAAGACATCTGCAACAACTGGAAAGGCCACAGAAATGCCTCACTAAAAAAATCACAGGCCTAAAGCAGATAACCTATGCTGACAGACTAAAAAAAACTCCAGCTATATTCTGTTGTATATCGTCTATTCAGAGGTGATCTCTAATTAACATACAAGGCAATGTCAAACCCAGAGCTGTTGGACATGTTACACTTAAAGAAATTCCATCAGAGTCACACACTCCAGGGACCTAAATCTTGTCAGCACAATGAACAAAACATGCTGGAGGAATAGCTTCCTGATCCAGAGACTCCCCATACTCTGGAATAGCCTGTCCATACATGTCAAGCAGAACACCTCCTTGGCCCTCTTCAAAAGGAACCTTGACGACTGGATGGGAGATAGGAAATTTACCCTGGGGATCACGTCAGTCACCCTGCTAGACAGGAGTCCAGGGAAGTAAATACTGTGGGAAGAAATAGCCAGGTAATTGTTATGGCTAGGCTTGTATAGTCCCTACGGCTGACAGTCTAGTACCGACCTATGAACCTATGAACCTATGAACAAGGCCCTGGGTCCAGGACTTGGCATGCTTTATTATTTTGTTGCAAGATAGAACAGTTCTGCTGTGGAGGAAGGGATAAGGGCAATAATTACAAGAGGTCCCTAGTATAGGCCCTTCACCCCCATTTACACAGACTTTGGTCAGATTTGTTGCAGAAGAGGTTCGGAGTGTGGATCCAATGTTTGAATGCACTACATGCCTACATATGTATGTATGTATGTATATATATATATATATATATATATATATATATATATATATATATAGATATATATATATATATAGATATAGATATATATATATTATATATATATATATATATATATATACATATATATATATATATATATATATATATATATATATATATATACATACACACACATATCTATATATTTATATATATATATATATATATATATATATATATATATGCATATATCTCTCTTATATATATATATATATATATATATATATATATATATATATATATATATATATATATATATATATATTTATATACACACACACACATACACACACATAGATATTTGTATATATATATATATATATATATATATATATATATATATATGTATATATACATATATCAATACATTTTCCCTACTGATGAATGACTATGCTGCATATGTTTGAAAAAACATCAGCTAAGTCTACAGCTCAGATGGCTTAGTGGTATATTGCTGTGGCTCTGGTGTGCAGGGTCCTGGATTCAGGGCTTGCAAGGGCTGATTATTTTGTTGTGGGCAGAACAAGGGCTGTTGGATACAGAGTGCTTAAGGCAATTTTAAGCAGTTGTAAGCAGGTTTGCGCGGTGGTATGCAATGCTAACTTCTGGTTAAATATGCTTATAGACAGCCTTAAAGTGCTTAATCTGTGTAGGCATTGCTTAGCGCCATGCAAACAGGCTTAATACCACTTAATCCTGCTTAAAAGAGCTTACTCCTGCTTACTCCCATGCTAATTTCTGGAAAAGAAAAGAAAAAAAGTGATGATAGGAAAGTGATCAAAAAGGGGGCACACAAAGGGAAAGACAATAAAGAAAGTAGTTATGGATGTGCAGGACAGGTGTAGGGAAGGTCCATAGCTGTCCAGTTCTTCTACAGCAACAGCTGTGCATATATACTGAATTTGGAAGTATATTTGGACACTCAAACTCCTGAGAGAGAGGTGCGGACAAAAATAATGTGTTGTGAAGCCAATTAGACCACATTACATGTGTCCATTGGACATGTGTGTGAAATGGACAGCTATGTATGGGTCGATATTTTTTTTGGGAACATATTGCCCTTTTTTTAAGGTGAGAGTGGGATGTTGGGGAAGGATAGTAGGTATATTTGGGGAGGTAGGTTGGTAGGAAGACAGGCAAGACAGACAAGAAAGCATACAGGGGTGGTATATGACACGTGGGTGGTAAACACCTTGGATGTAGAGGGGTGTTTGGAAATCGGAAGCACATGAGCCCCCAAATGGAAACAGTGGGACTGAGGTCCCCACCCATGGGCAGTCACCACTGCACCTTCACGTCCCCGAAGGTGGCTTTGCTGGGGACAGAGCAGGAGGGGCAGGCTGACCCTCTAATTGTGCCACATGGCCCTCAAGATGGCATAGCAGATCTCCAAACTCCTTTTTGGAGCTCAATACGCACCAATTCCCAGACCTGGCTTCAGGTAACGGTATCCTGTCTGTGCCCACTTCCAGGGGAGGGGCGAGCCCCATCCCCTGAAGCAGTTCCACCAGAAGATGGTGAAGGACCAGTGTATGAGGAGGTCCCATGGTGGGTCCCAGACATGCTGTGGCCCGGTGCCATGGCCACATGAGGGGGGATAGGTGGGTCTGCTGGAATCAGCCTTCCCAAACGTGCTATGGTGTTGCAGTTTTAGAACATATGTGGGTTAGTAATAGTCAATACAATCCAGGATTAGTTATAACAGCATGCATAGATATTCCCATTAACCCAAAACAACAGATTTGGAACAGTTGCATAGCAAACAGAGCACATGCATATATGGAACCACAATGGCCATTACAACGGCATGCAGGTTACATTGATATCAACAGGCCACAAATGATAGTATTTCAACATGGAACATTAATAGAAACACATTTCAATATTTGTTGAACAATAGGACATATGTCCCAACAGTAGGTTTGGTGTAGAACATACCCATTGATTTGTATGTTTAGATTATTGTTGCAGATATGGTGGGGGAGAGAGAGAGATGTCAGTTAACAACTTGTATATCCTTGCAGTACTCACAACTTCAATGATCATTGCTCTAATCATTACTCTACAGCTATTATTACAATACCCTATGGCCTTGATTTGGCCAGTGGTATGTTTGTACACAGTTTATAATTTAACCATCTTATAGCTGCTTTCTACTTCTCTTACCTGGAAGACCTGTGGGGGGAATGTTTGTTAATACTACCTGACTGTTTCTACACATATTCACAAAATTCTAGTTTAAATTATGCATAGAGCTTACTAACACTCCTGGGATTCAAACCATGGCTGTGTCCGCTAAAAATACAACAATTTGCATATCATCAGAGTGAGCTATTGAGAAACTGCTGTTTCTTCCTTCAATGTTTTCTAAGTCTCTCTTGGTTGTACAATCTGACCATGTAATTACAGCATTCTTATACAGACATTCTAGACATATTTTGATGTAGCACAGTGTTGGAAACAGTGGTTAACACAACATTACTATTCAGATGTCAGATCTTGGTGAATGCGACATTTCATGCCATACAATATCAGAGTAAACTCAACCAGTCCAGGATTTAGAACTTTATTTCCAGGCAGTTACACTTTTATTTAAATATGACCTATATGGCACTATTACTGTCATATTGCCTGGTTTATTCAGTACAAACTATATACATTTTTTATACTGCCAGGTGACATATTACTCCTTTATATTTATTTGGTATGACTACTACAAGCAGAATTGTTACTCACCAGCCACACAATGCAGCTTTTGCAACCTACTGGCATGGGCTTCCTGGTTCACAGCTCGCTCAGCTGGAGCTGTAATGAAAATAGAGAAACATTTAGGCATACCTATTCATCCCATACACATGTTGACCTTTGGTAAACAGCTATTCCTATGAATACTTGCACATTGCTGAGACATCTCCCTTCTCTCCTACTCCTTGGACCCACTGTTCCAAGAGGTCCCTCTTCCTCCGTTTCACGTTGGCATAGTGGTGCCGGACATTCTCACCAATCCGAGGGATACCAGTGTCACTGGTGAGATCACGGGTGAGACTTTTCTAGGCTTCTGCTTTATACTGGGAGCCTTGGTAATGGTCCTGCAGCAGTCTCACATCATGTGTTTTTACCAAGAGCCCTACCATGACCTTGGACTCCTGTATCCCCCAGTGCTGTTCCCGAAAGTACATGCCCTCTCCAACACCTGCCATACTGCCTACAGTGGAGAGCTACAACCAATTATGAGTTGTATTCCTGCCTGGGGGGTTAAATATGGCTGATTTCCTGCCCTTTGCCATGATTGGATGGTTTTCATAATGCTGAGCTAAGCTAAGCTACTGGGAAACCTGCTTAGCTATGGCTGGCAGTGCTTAAAGGGACAGGTTCAGCATTGCTTACCAATGGGCAAATCCACTTAGCTGGGCTACTCATGCTTAGTATTCATATGTACACAATTCTTACACCTGGTCAGCATAGCTGTGCAATGCTTAGCATTGCTTATGTTTTATTTTATTGGACTACCACCTGTATGGGATTGATTCATCATTCATTACATAATATAGATTTATTTACCTTCCCTGACATCCCCCAATGTGCTGTAATTACATTTATTATTGTGTGACTATACTGTATGGGGCACTTGTGTTTATATGGGGGTTTCGCTACTTTATTACACTGACACCTCACATCTGGGACTAATACACTAATCTGGTTGAGAAATATAAGTTACTTCCTACATAAATATACAAATAAATTAAAATTGTAATGTTTACAAATACAAAATGGAAATGGCTTTGGTGAGACTCAAACTGTGAATGACGACATGCAAGGCATATGCACTAACCACCACACTATTTCACTTAAGATTATAAACAAAAAAATGGAATGAGCACCGGACAAGTTCTGATAGCAACACCACAAAATTTACGTATATGAAAAGAAGTAGCAGACTCCACAGCAGAAATGCAAGACTTTTAATAAAATAAGAAACAAAAAGTAAGTGCTTTCGTGATCAGCCCTGATTGCTTCCTCAGACTACAATGAAACAATGAAAATACAAGCTTACTTTATACAATCATGTGCATTTAATTGAATAATTAAAAACAATTAAACAATTCGCATTCAATTAAGTACATAAAAGCATCATAATTAAGGTACTTAAATAGATATAACACACTAAAAATAAAAATAAAACATTCAACATAAAAAAACTCAGTGTTTTAAGGCTCGTGTCTTAAGGAAAGGTTTAAGGGAGACTGCTTCATTAATGCCTGGATATCTATCAACATTTAACCTAATTATGCATTTCTGCTCTAATTCTTCAGTTCTATTCTTTAGGTCTCCACCTCTTGGTCCGTCCTTAGCCACCTCAAGCACTAAAAATTTAAACACATGATGCATATCTTCCTTTTCCACATGTTTGGCTAGAGCACTAGTATCTTTGTTATTAACAATATCTCTCATGTGTTCTAGTATTCGCTCCTTTAACATCCTGTTGGTTTTGCCTATATACTAGACATAGCAGATCTGACAAAAAACAAAATAAATAAAATTGTTGGTCCTGCAGTCTGCGTAAAGGGCTGGTTCTAATTTAAATGTCTTACGTGGATGAATGAAAGTAGTACCTGATGAAATATATCTACAGGCTGTGCATCTTCTGCATGGATATGTCCCCTTTCTTTGTGATGTCACCTCATGTCTTATATATAACGGTTTGTAGCATAATTGCCTTTTTAAGGAGAAAGAAAAATATGGTGTTGAATCTATTACTCCATGTAGTTCCTCAGTTGCAGTTAAAATATTCCAATTGTTTTTAAAAATATCGCAAAACAAATTTATGTCACGACTAAAAGTGATAGGAAAACGTAATTTAGCTTCTGTTTGATTCTCCTTTATATTTCGATGAACAGTCGGCTCAGAGAAGTATGGTTTACCTTTCCCTTTCCTTTCACTCAGTGTCTCTTTGGTACAAACATCGATCTCTGATTTGTGGTATCCCCTATCAAGGAAGACATCTTTCAATTTTTGTGTGTTCTCCATGAGATCATTATCCAAATTGTGTAGTCTCATGGTTCTCAGCATCTGACCTTTCAGCACATTCCTGCTAATATGCCTCGGGTGTGTACTCCCTTTATGTAATAGACAATTCTTCCTTGTGGGTTTCCTATACAAACTTGTCCCTAATCCAGCTAATTCAGAGTTTTTGATCAACACATCCAAGAATTTGACGCCATCGTAGGAGTATTTATATTTTTATTGACTACCTACATATGGCAACAACTCTGAGGTTTAACTTATCATGCCATTCCAGCTGGGCTAAGCATAGCTAAGCAACGGGCACACCCGCTCAGCTACACTTAAACTTTATTGCATATGTGAAAAAAAAAAAATTTGTTGTGTTTTTTACTTCGTACCCTTCAGAATATCCATGCTAATGCTAAACCTGTTATTCTATCAATATTCTGGCTTTTTAGGGACAATTGTCCCTTATGGCTTTGTCCAGATGTTTTACTCTGACAGGTTGGGTGGTGTGCGTTGTGTACTTCATACCCTGCCGAAAATTCATACTAATGCTAAACCAGTTATTCTATGAACTTTCTAGCTTTGTAGGGATGATTTTCCCTTATAGCTTTGTCCAGATTTCTTACCCTGATGGTTTGGGGGTGTTACAAGCATTCTCACTCTATTTTACTTGCTATATGGCAATTCTGGTGTGCAGGAGGCATGTGTATTATGAGAGCACTGCTCTCAGACACACCCCCTGCACTCGTACATGGAACATTGTCCGTTTTACCGCACAGCAGTACGCCTTTATGAATATGTATGGTGTGATGCCATGTTGCATGGGAACAGTCCCTTTTGTGCAGGAATATGCTATTCCTGCACGGATGTTTACTGAATCTGGGGGAATTACTTTTCTACCAAAGTACTGGAACAAAGGAAGAAAGTTTGGCCACTAATAAAACAGCTTAAGCAAAACAACATCAAGGCACAGCTTGACTTTCTTGCTAGAATCAAAATCCATTATTTAAATGAAATGAGAACTTTTAACAGCTTAGAAGAAGCTTCAACATTCTTAAAAAACAACAATGGTTCCTGAGGATATGGACTGGTCATCCCAATCTCTGAAGAGAACAAATGAAAAAAAATTCCTGGACTGATGTTAAAAAGAAATAAAAGACTGAATCCAAAATAACTGGCCCATCTAAATATCTGAAAGATTCTACTTCAACTTGATTTGTTACTGTCTCAATGTTCATAATACACTATTACAGGTATGAATGTCTCTATGTTTATTTTTCTTTCTTTTCTCACTTTCTTTCTTTCTTTACTGTTCTAGTTTTTTTTTTTTTGACTCAGAAGAAAAATGATAGTCAGATAAATGCAATATAATGAGTGACATTAATGGGATACACATTCTCCTGAACTGAATTTCTATTCTTATATCACATAGTAATATTCATGTCTGAAACTAACAAGGGACACACATGCTTGATGGTGCTTGATTTATAACAAAAGTGTATTAATAGAATAAATAACTTTAGTTAATTTAAATTAGCAACATTTTCCTTTCTTGATATTACTTTACAGTTAGATTGGCAGTCTCTTGAGCTATTAGTAATAAATATTTGCCTTCCTGTTATTTAAATGCTTGAGGGGTTGTAAAGTAGCATTTTATTTATGTTACTCGCTAATTAAATTGTCCCACAAGATTTAAAAGGTCTCCTCAGTGGGTTTAAACTAAAATTTAAATTGTTATGATGGTACTTTGCTGACTACTATCTTATCATTGTCCTGTTCTTTGCCTGACTCATTTTTTTTTAAATTGGAGGGAATGAAAAATGTAATAAATGAATGAAGTGAAGCTTTGAATAATTGAAGCTTCTCACGAGTGCATAATCTGTTTTCCGTTCCCTCCATGAGTAAAAGTAGAGTGACATTGCAGGTTACCATGACAACAGAAAGTAGAGATTGACATTGTCATTTTGTACATGTCCTGTGGATGAGATGTGTTTCATATTCATGGGGAGAGAAGTTTTGTTTGTGTTCCTTGATGGCTGAGATTCTGCACAGGACTTGAATGCGGACTACACATGTGCGGATCAAAATCTAAGTTGTTTGGCCTGTCCTTTGTTTTGCTTTTTGTTTTTGCTTTCCTGTCCTTTGTTCAGTGTGGTTGTGTGGTGTGGGGTCTTAGATGAATTCAACATTTCACAGCTGTGTGGTGTGTCTTCTGCTTCCTTTATTGGCAAAGTTAAACTGGTGTTGTGGGTTGCCGTGACGAAGGAGAGTGTAGTCTGGGTTTTTGGTTCTGCAGACATCCCAAGGGAGAGACGAGTTGTTTTTCTTGGGAGGATATGTTTTGTTTAGGTTATCTGCTGGCTAGGCTGCTTCACAAGATTTAGAGTGTTCTGCGTGTTTGTGGGAAATGGTTTGGACTATTCTATTAGACATTTGTTTTTGTCTTTTCTCTTGCTGTATGGCCCTTTGTCCAGCCCATTTTGTCAAACTAGAGGGAATAAGAGGTTGGCTGGATGTGTGGTGTGAGGCTTTAGACACACACACACACACACACACACACACACACACACACACACACACACACACACACACACACACACACACATCACACACACACACACTAAGAACTAAATTGGCCCGATATTGCAGGTTGTCATGACAATTGAAAGTGGAGACTGTATTTGTGTCCCTGCAAACATCCCATAAATGGGAAAGTTGGCTCATGTCCTTTATGTTGTACACTGAGCACTAACTAAAGCAATACATTTTAGTTGCAACAGAAGAAGCAAACATATATGCCAGTGTAAGATTTTTCTTAATGCTTAATTTTTTAACATGTGGCAGCTTTTGGCATACTTTACGTTTCATAACATAAAGCATTGACAATTGCTCAATCAGTAAAACATTGCAATGCAATACACAATGTTATAGTTTCACAACTGTATCTAAACACTACATTTAGACTTTATATTAAAACAATATAATCACAAAAAAACATTTATTTAAGCTTAAGGGTTCAGAAGTACGCAGTGAAGTTATATCATATGCAAACAAATAACTGCCTGTATATATTGTTTCTATATTTCTATATATGTGGGTGTATACACACACACACACACACACACACACACACACACACACACACACACATATATCTATATATATATATATATATATATATATATATATATATATATATATATATATATAATTTCAGAGTTAAGAACCTTGTTAAAATGTCATACATCTCTGCTTCAAGACAAACTCCCTCCTTTAAGACTAAGCTGCTAAAGTATATATTAAAATTATCACTCCAAAATTATTAATGATTATCTTCAAATTACAACATATATTCTAAAGCTGGCAGAAGTGAACATGTGAAAATATCAAAGTTTAATTGAAGCAAAATTTCTCTTAGCTGTATGTCTCAAGATCTTCATGACAGCTCAGATAACATAGATATATATATATATATATATATATATATATATATATATATATATATATATATATATATATATATATATATATAAAACCACAATAGATAATACATGTTTACTATGACTGACCACCTCACGTTTTGCATTAATTAATAGATTTATGAAAATTGATATATGTTTTCAGATATCTAGATTGTGCACCTCATAAGTAAACATATAATGATCATATTGTAAGTGTGGAATTTGGCGAGTGTGAGGGGGAAGAAGGAGAGAAAGAAAAAAAAAGAGAATACTTGAAATGACACAAACCTGATAATGAGTATTCACACTATCTTAAAGCAATTAAATCCACATACTGAATCAGTCAATATAATGACACATACTAAGTCTATTTAATTTCAAAACTATGTTATAGTAAACAACAATAATCTACTTATTTAATGTTCATATAATAGATGAGATAATCTCATATAACTCTGAAGTACACAATAGTGAGAATATTTTGTATTGCTTTTCTTTACTAGATTGAATTACATCTTATAACTCTTTAGATAAATTATATTTGTATCTAAAATGGTTCTGACATGGTTTAGTTTTAACTCGTTTATTATATGAAATATGAAGATATATAATTAGTAAATTGTAAGCGAATTTTCATAATTTAACCACATTTAATGTATGTTATAATTAATTAATCAGTATAGCTAAAAATTTATGTTTAATTTTATGACTAAACAATCTTCATAGAAATGTCTATGGAGCTCATAAGGCTGCTTGTTGCTGACACATGACAGTTAATCTAATAGATTATTCTTTATCTATTGTATTAGGAATGTTTATCATTCCATGTATGATAAGGAAATCCTAACTTTTGAAGTTATTTTGTTACATAGAATGTTTTTTGTGATATTTTTTTCTTTCATTTATAGGCCTGATCTAAAACGTATATGTTCTTTAATACAGAAAATCGCACAGATTACAATACTTAGAAATAATAAAAGATATATACAACTTTACTGTTATGGAAGAGTTTTAAGTACTATTAACAAATACTTATCCAAACCTAATAAATAAATATGGATATAAATGCTACTTTCTTTAAGCATTAATGGCTTAAACAATCCAAAGAAGAGATCAAATTTACTAAGATATTTAAAGCTAAATAAACCACAAGTGGTCTTTCTCCAGGAAACTCATTTCAAAACAAATGACAAATGTATATGGAATCCAAAACAATATCTAATGTTGTCTTATTCCCCATATAAAACAAAAAAAAAACAGAGGAGTGATAATTTTATGGAAGAAAAATATAACTAACCCCCAAGTTATCTATAATTATGTAGATAAAGAAGGTCTCGTGGTTCTTTTTTATATTAAAATTTAATAATAGGATATGGACATTAGTAAATCTGTATTGGTTTCCTTGCATGGGGTAGGGACAGCTAAAAACATTTAGATCTCATCATTAACACTTATAAAGGTAACTTGATAATAGGTGGAGATTTTAACTGTATTTTAGATAGCTCTGATACTACCAACAAGATACCTTTTGTCTTACTTCCATAGCAAAGCTTCTCAAGAAATGGTGTGAAAATCTTAATTTACTAGGTATTTTTAATTTCAAAGAAACTAACTCATTAACATTTTCACATCAAGATTACAGATTTGGTACTCAAACTAGAATTGACAGAATTTATGTTTCTCAAGATCTTAATACAAAAATATCTATCTCTTCAATAATTCATTGTCCTTTATCAGATGACAACTCAATTATTCTCAAACTTCAAATAGATTTTAAAAAATTAACACATATGATGAGAATTCCTGCATATATTACAAAACTGAAAGAATTTAAACCTTGGCTCATACCAAAATTACAATTTTTCCTAGATGCTAATTATTCTGAAGAGATTAACATAGTCATGATTTGAGTTCCTTGAAAGCTTTCATATATGGCAAAACCCTTCAATGGTTAAAAAATAAATCAAAAGAAGAATAGGAATCAGAATTATTCAATATACAAAAACAAATTGAAAGGATTAAATCCATAAAGTCTGTAAACTCTTTCAACCAAAAGACAATTGATGAATTAAATAAAAAAAATGAAATTCTAACCCATAAAACTAATTTAGCACTAGAAACATTAAAAATTAAACTCTTACTCAGCTTCACCTAGATATATTCCTAACTTAGCTATGAGAATCAAAATACAATAAAGAGGTAATATTATCATTAATATTCTATGAGGGAAAAAAGTATCAGACATAAACGACATTCTAGATGAATTTAAATATCATTACAAAAAAAATTATAAAAACTGCAATTCTCAGATCTTCTAAATTTGGAAACAAATTTTCCTAAAATCAAGAAAATCCCCAACAAATTAAAAATGGATATTCAAAAATGAATTTCACATAAAGAAGTTATAGAAAAGATTAAGAAAATTAAATGTAATTAAGTCCCAGGAATTGATGGTGTTATTATAGAACTACATAAACTTTTTCTGACTTCTATAACTACTCTTTTTCATAAAACCTTACTTGAAATCCAAATGCAAAACACAGTACCACCATCATAGAAATACTCCTTATTCACACCTATTATAAAAGAGAATAAAGATCCCATACACTGCAGCTCTTATAAACAAACATTTTTCTTGACAATGACTATAACATGTTCATGTCTATTCTAGTTAACAGAATTAAAAATATTTGACCCATATCATAAATGAAGATCAAACTGGGTTTATACACAACAGATGCACATATGATAACACACAAAGGATATTAACACTTACTGATATATTGAATAGAGAAAAAATAAGAAGCCTTAATAATTGCACTAGACATAGAAAAATCATTCGATTCCTTAAAATGGGACTATTTATTTAAAGTCTTAGAGCTTTATGATTTTCCTCTTTCTTTTATTTCCCTGATAAAGAATATTTATAAAAATGATCTAGCATATGTAAAACTAGGACCATTTACATCTGAATCTATAGTTCACTAAGCAAGTTTGTCCTATGTCTCCCATTTTATTTGCACTAGCAATAGAAATATTTGCCACTTTAATACATTACAATCTGAAAATAAAAGGTATTAATATGGGTCTACTGCTCTACATTGAAAGAACACTTCTTTGAAATAGAGCAGGAGACCACCACTTCAGCAAAAGTTCACTTCAATGAAAGTGCACTTTTGCTGAAGTCTAGTTCCCCAGATGACCCAAAAAAAACCACTAAAACATGTTTTTGCAGGGGGGGCAAGCCCCCTGCACCCCCCACACCCCCTACTTAAATATACCAAATCCAAGATAGCACTACAGCAGGGAAAAGGGAATATTCCCATTCCGCTCTGTAGTGTGACTGCTGAAGTCAATGTTCGAAGTTTCACTACTTCGAGCAAGTGGACTCGGTGAAGTGGGTTCAAAGAAGTGAAACTTTGAACATCTGCACGGATCCCATTAATATATATGGTCAATACACATCTAAAATAATGTTATTCGCTGATGATGTGCTTCTTACTTTATCTAATTCAAAAGAATCCCTAAAAGAATTAGATAAACAGGTTGGAACATTTTATTTAATTCTAGGCCTCCACTTTAATAAAATAAAGTCTAATTTCATAGTATTAAACAAATGCAGGGAATTCCTAGTAAATGGGGATCATATAATTGGCAAACAAGTATCCACTTTAAACTATTTAGGTATTACTTTATGTAAAAAATGGAAGAAACCTTAACTACAAATTATAATAACATCATAAAAATAATGAACAATTATATAGAAAAGTAGAATAAAATGTATATAACCTTTGAAGATAGATTGCGATTAATAAAGATGATTTTACTTCCAAAAATGTTATACATACCTCAAGCTATTCCTATAATACCTGACAAACATCTCTTGAAAGATATAAATGCATTATTATTAAAATTTCTTTGGTACCCTAATAGAAGCAGAGTAGCTTTCACACATCATATTAGACCATGGGAACAGGGAGGGATCAACTTTCCTGATATAGAATCATATATTAAAGCTTCTATTTTCAAAATGATCATAAACTGGATAGATCCAAACTACTCATCTAGCTGGAAATTACTACATTCTACTATATTTGTAAACAAAAATCACCTATTTAAAAAATTTATGCTGTCTAATCAATCCAACAAGTTATGGCATATCTTATGTATCAGCTTACAGTATAACGATAAAACCTACGAAACTAAATTTTGTAAATTCTATTTTCAATTGTTTTAGAAAATGTATTAATGCTACTATAGATATTAAATTCTGGTTAGACCTATTAATACCTTTCAGCATTACAAAAATGTCTTTAATAAGATACATAAGAATGTCTTTAATAAATGGGAAACAAAACATTTTATCTGTTGGAAACATTGTATCATTAATCAAAAAGTGACATATATCCAGTGCATCATGAATAAATATGATCTGTTTTCAACTGATTGGCTAGTGCTTCAAAGTGTATTAACATATTCACAAGATCTATGCAGAATGCTTAATAATTCTTCCTTTAAGTATGAACCTAAATTTATAAAATATATCAATGAAATTATTTATAATAATTATAATATGGAAAATGCAACTTCAAGATTATACAAAATTCTAATAAGCTATAAAGCTAGACCTCAACAGAAATACTGGAATATCATTACCAAAGGACATTCATTAAACAGATCCTTGGAAAGAAAAAATAACTTGTTGCTTTCAATTATACATTGAAATTCATGCATAGAACATTTTATACACCTGACAAACTAGCCAATCTCAGTTCTGCTAATAAGGATACTTGCTGGAGATGTTTCCAAAATTTTAAACCAGACTGGATACATATTTTTCATGATTGTATTTTTGCTGAAAAATTCTGGAAAGATATTAACAATTTTTTAAAAGCAATATTTACAGATTCATTTGTATTAACTAAATCTTTAATTTTGCTGAATGTAAATGAAAATGTAGAAATGAAAAAAAAAAGAATATATATATATATATATATATATATATATATATATATATATATATATATATATATATATATACTATGGACAAGCCTAGCAGTTGCTAGGAAATGCATCTCCAGGAAATGGAAGTCCAACTCTGCTCCTACCTTTGAAGAATTTTTAACATTATTAAATGAAACAGCAATAATGCAAATCAAAATCAAAGAACGGAGGATTTATCCAAAACTATGGAGCAACAATCAGTGGAGGAAGATTTTATCCCTTACTTAGACTTTAAAAATGAACTCTGACTATTCTTAAAAAAATATGACTAATTTTTATATATGTTTAAATCAGAAACATTTCTGTATAATTACAATTTCAGGCCAAATATAATGTATATATTTTTTTCTTTTTTTATTTGAATTTATTTGAAAATAATTTCTCAAGATATTTGTTACTTTTAAAAATAATAGTAAACACTTTTGAGCAAAAAAAACAAAAACAAACAAACAAAAAAATGTAGAATAACAAAGTAAAGGAATGGAACAAGAAGAATGCCACCATGAAACTATCAATGAAGAAACAAAGGTAAGAAGTATCATTGTTTGAATAATACAGAAAAGGGAAAAGATTATCAAAAATCCTTTGTAAACTAAAAATATCAGCCCAAACAAAAAAACCTTAGAAGGTATGCAGATAAATATAGAGACAAAATGCAAAATAAGCAAGTCATTGAGGACTCAAAATGTTTTGTAGAGAATTGGGAAACAAAGCAAAAACTGTTGGAATAATCCCAAAATGAAGAAATAGGTACATATGGGAGAAACATTTATTAAGGCCCTGTTGAACATAAAAAAAATGTCAAATGGATAAAAAATTGAAGGATAAGAACTATTAAAGAAATGTATGAAATGGGCTGATGTAACAGCTGGAGAAATTGAGAGAAAATTAAGAAAATCTATTACATGGGAACCCTGGGTCAAGATGCAGTACCTAACTTCTGGCTAAAGGTATTGACATCTTTTTACAAAGATCTAGTCCTGAGTAAAAAATACTTATATGCATATCTCGGTGAGACAGCAACCTGGTTAACAATAGGAAAAATTATACTTAAGACTGAACCTGGAAGCTATCCTAAGGATTCTAGAGTAATAGCTTGCCTTCCATCAGTACATAAATTATACAATGGAATTGTTCTTGGCACAATTTATTGGCAAACAGAAAAAAAATCTATCATGGTAATAAAACAAAAAGTTAATAAAAGAAAGCTGTATGGAACAAAAGATAATCTTTTGTTACATAAAGCCATAATATGCTACTGATAAAAGGAAAGACTCTAACTGTGACATGGATAGATTACAAAAAAGCATTCAACAGTATTCCACATTCATAGATAATGGAATGCTTGCAGATGTATAAGATACATCCTATATTGATGAATTACTT
>NC_056741.1:1531486190-1531621190 GCF_019279795.1 Protopterus annectens | reverse complement strand
AGTATTTTCATGGTCTTTTATTATTTATTAGAAAATATATTTAAATCTTTTATTATGGACTCCAATGCCTTATCCATCTCGGGGTCTGCTAGCCTCTCCTGCTCCCCCTGGTCTGTCTATAGTCGAATGCTAGGGCTGGCACAGACCATAGATGCATCATGGTAGAACATGCCATATGCTGCTTCCATCAGGTGATTTTTTTCATTTATGACTACCCCTTAGTATTCCCTCCCTTGCATTCACCTGTTACATCTGAAGGTGGCTTCTCTCTGTGGATTATATTTCCCTGCAAGGAATGACTAGATAAACATCCCTGCCCCTGGGATGGGCATGCCCATCCATCCCATCCCTTTCTGCTAGTACCTCATATGCCACAGCTAGTAATTGAACTCAGTTTACCTGGATTCTAATTAGGGCTTTATCTTTCTATGCCAAGGTAATGGCCATTCTTACTACAACTTTTGACTACTCCCACAGCATTTAGTTTTTTTTACAGTGCTTGATGTGAAAATTCTGAATGTGAATCTTTACTGAATGTAGATACTTTTGACTTACATTAATGTCTATAATTCATTCCATATAGCATTTAATCTTCATCATAAATAACAAACTATTTTAGTTCATCTGCATTACCAAGTACATTTGCTTCAAGCCATAGGAAAAGTTTCTTGTGTTTTTTTTTTTTTTAATTCTTATTTCATCTCTTTTTCCTCCCTTTCAGACATTTGGACATTAGATTTCAGGTTCACCTAATTTCATTCCAACATTACGTTTATTTTTGCTTTGAGTATCAAGCATCATTAATGTAGCTAAAGTAGAAATTTGGTTTTCAACCTTCTCTGCCATTAACAATTAAGGTAGTGAAAGACTGATTCCCCACAGTGGAGTATTCTAATATTCCAAACTGCATCAAGGCAGTCCTCATAACACTGATACTCCTCTTTCTCATTAGTTTTGTCATTGTTTGGGTAATTATTTCCACTTGTCCATTGGACTGGAGACATTGTCAACTAAACATTATATGCCTAAATTCTCAGTCATACACAAATTGTCTGAATTTGTGGCTTTTTTATTATTGACCACTATCAGATTTGGCAACATAAAGAATCCCATTTCTTGAGAATATCAAAATTAAATCACTAATTACACTTACACATCTAGTGCATATCCCACATTTAATTAATTTACCCTTTTAAGCATGACTTTCCTGTTGACTGGAAATTATTATTTATTTATTTGATTTGATTTATATTATGATTTTGTCAGCTTTGAACATTTTTTTCTTCAGTGGAAGAATGCAGGACTGTATTTATTTCCTTTATGATGATGTTTCTTGTGGTCAACCTCTTACTGCTACTTCTTTCAGTAGCTGCATATCTAACTCAGTCCTAGTGTATCTCTGGAATTATTTTACTTATATTTTTCTTCTGCAATTTGTAACTGCAGTATTATTTAAAGAATTTCTTATCATTCTTCTGGAAATTCTTCATACTTCTCTGGTAAATATGCTCTATTTAATATATCTATTATGCGACATTCTTTGTCTGGTCTGTATTTCACACTTTCAGATTATACACATATAAATTAAGTAACATCCTGTGCAGTCTTGTATGGTTCTTGTACAAAGACTTTCTGAATACATTTTGCATGTGATTGCAGGCTGTTTCCACCTAGACTTCTTTATCACAAACATTTGTATGGAATTTCTCACATCCATATACTGTTGCTTATAGTTTCTTTTCTATATGAGCTTATATATTGTAAAACTATAGAGACACCTGACCCATAGGTAAGTGGAATATTCTATTGTGATATCCTTCTGAGGAGAGTTAACAACTGTGAGTTGCAATCCATCATGTCTTCATTGTCTGTAAGAGCTCAGAAGGAGTAGAAAGAAATGCAACAGGCATAAATATTTCTATGAATATATGAGTCCCTTCTGCATTTTTTCCAGTTGCTGCTCTTACATGTGAGACATTTTTTCAATGCTGATGCTTCTGATGGTTATACTTTTTAAATGAATTACCAAGCAATTTCAATGAAAACTGCAATGCAGCAGACTAACTGAAAGGGTGAATTATGTATCACTCATTTTATGAAATGTATACAGTTTCCTATAGGATGAAGAGTCCCAATGCTGATAATAAGCAGGTAGTATAGTTCACTGTTTGTGTGCATGTCGAAAAAGGAAGATGGGACTACTCAAACTGACTGTGTGAAAATATTGACTATAGTAGATAAGCACTGTTTTACTCTGAATTAAAGTCTATAAACTGTATTTTATCTAACTACTGCATTATTTCTGCTTTTTACTGTTTGTGACTGCATCATTTTCTGCACTTGATTTCAACTGTATTGTTAGGCTAGATAGCATAGTCTAGATTCAGATCTGCTAAATCTAGTCAGTTATTGATAAACTTGAGCACTAAACCAAATATCTTACATTAGGAAGGGCTCCCCTGCATCCTTATGGCAGAAGATTGTAGAGCCAGCCTTGTCTGAGCTGGTGATTGCTTGAGAAAGGTTCATCATGTGCTTTTCTATTGATAAATCAGTTTAAAAGTATTTATTTTTGCCTATATTTAAGCCTCACATTTGTGTGTTGCTGTGTTTTATGCAGTGGGGGTTAGTGGTGTCCTGTATATATGCAAATGCCTTCAAACACAACTTTTCCTTAGACATCTGTTAGCGGAACCCTCCCAAGCTTCTCTGCTGCACGACAGGCAACTAAGTGATGCACTGAACTGTGTTGCCACTCTTATCATCCCTAGCCTTCAAAAGAACAAGCCCTTTTGTTAGTCCTAGCACAAAAACTGATCCAATTAGCCCACTCACTTTCCTAATAGTACATACTGTAAAAACCTGCTTTAATGGTTGGGCAGTTTCCCATAATTTCTCTGGTCAGCCTGATTGACATGGGCATCCTGGGGAAATGAAGTAATTGCTTTATATATACTGACAACCACTTACTCCTAAAACAACAAATACCCTATGTGAGGCATATAACTGTACTATGAAATTGGAATCAATTCTCTCTCAAAATAAGAAAACAGATACCAAACAGGTTGCCAGCACACAAATACTCCACCTCTCACACAAAATAAGGTCATGACACATAAGCCCACATACACAGAGGTACTCACTAGAATCTTGCCAAAAGATCAGAGACTTCCCAAATGTAAATGATTTGTGCACACTGCTATGCAAATAGAAACCTCTATACATAATAACACATACATCAATGTCTCAACAAATAAGCCCCTAAGGCAAAACACGTCAAAATCTAATGTCTTGCTCATAGTTGACTACATAGTGACACACAGAGATGTCTCCTTCACCAGGACAGACAAGGTCTAAGGATGTTAAAACTTTACTGTAACCAACCCTCCACAGTCCATTAATATAATACAGTGTTCCCTTTTACATGTACCTCACCAGATACCTGGACCAGCTGGAGAGATCACAGAGGTTTTTCACCAAGAAAATACAGGGCCTCCAAACCATGACTTGTGTGTATAGTCTGCAAGCCCTATCACTGTATTCTGTATGTTATAGGCTGTTGAGAGGCATCTTGTGCATTGTCTACAGGGCAGTCTCTGGCCCTGCCCTAAGGGAAATGCTGCACATCCTCAAGTCAAATAACACTAGAGTCATTTGCTCTAGGGACCTTAACCTAGCTTGTGACCTAAACAGAACATGCTGGAGAGAGAGGTATATCACCCAGAGATTACCACTCCTCTGGAATAAATTTCCAATTTTCATAAAGCAGAGCTCCTCACTATTCAAGCATAACAAAGACAAATGGATGGGAGATCACAAATTCACCCTGGGAATGGCAGCCATGTCCCTCATAGGCTAGGGTAGTTGGTGCTGACCATAGACTCAATCTGTGAATTACATCCATCTAACCAAGGACAATTAGGGAAACTTGAGATTAACATGGCTAGACTTGTAAGGACTCTAAGGCTGCAAGCCTAGTAACCTCCTATGAAGTTGTTGAAAGTATTATGCAGATAATGGATTATATGCACATGACAGCAGTTTCAATGGTTTATTACAAATTACCTTACAAATATGGCTGCCTCTTGCACTTTTTCTGACCTACTTCATTTCCCAGAGAAATTTGACCACAAACTTTGACCTTCTTCCAAAAGTCCATACAATAAACCCATTGAATTTAAGGGCATGCCAAGCTCAACCTATTCTATGAAAAAAAAATATCAAAATTATCTTCTGACTGCATCTTTCCTGACCGCAACACTACATGCTTTATTCAGGAATTCTACACCAATTTAGAAAAATGCATAGAGGTAGCATTCTCTCCCAGAACCAAGTGTCAAGGGAAATTCAAAAAAGAAAAAAAAAAGAAAAGAAAGAAAAAATGCAGTGGTGGTCCATCATGATAAATTAACTATACAGCAAAAGAGAGAAACTCCTTGTTTTACAAATTCAAAACCCCTCTTCTCAAGGATAATAGCAAAAACATTACAAAAAATGAATAACATTTTCAGGTCTAGAGGAGGCATCCTTGAACTTAGGCAGGCCACTGAAGGCAAAGATAATAATGTAATTACATTGCTCTGAACTTATTCATAATGACACCCCCTATTTTGACCCAATATTACAAACAAATGTCATGATAGTTTCATCCTCAAGACATCTAGCCTGGAAATATCTGAGCTCCTTTCACCCTGTTATCATTTACTGAAAGTGCTACCCAAGACAAAAAATACTTCCTCTATGGTGCCAAACAATATAATGGGTTACTTAATACTGGTAATCATGTCCTTACAGATACAATTTTTAAGCTGCTTAACTTAAATTTAAACATTGTATTTGTCCCTTATGAGTGACATACTGCAGTTGTGATGCCCCACCATAACAGTGTTATTACAGCCCACTCAGGTAACTAAAGACCTATCAGCATTACAAGCCTCATCTGCAAAGCCATGGAATATATTATATCTGACCTCCTAAAGTACAATATCAAGAATCGTATTATAATTGCCCCCAACAGTCAGGCTTTGTGAAGTGTAGATCCTATGTACTAAATCTGGTAAACTTCTTTGACATGGTTGCAGGGGCTATAGATAGTGCTCATGCAGTACACACAGAGTATCTTGATCTACAAGGCCTCTGACATCACTACCCATGCTGGCATCATACAGAAGCTAAACACTTAAAAAACAGCCAGTATGTGATAAAATGGATAGCAAAGTGGCTGAAAGACAGAACCAGCATAGTGTGAGTTGCAAATGTCTCATAAGAAATTATGAAAGTGAGCCTCAGGGCTTAGGCTCTGTGCTGGGGCATCTCTTTTTGACATTTACTTCTCAGATCTTCAAGCATACAACCAAGACCTCTGGCTAACAAAGTTTGCAGATAGCTGCAAACTTGGGATTGTGGTTGTCAGCCTATGACTCCAAACCTTCCAGAATGAACTCTGTTTAGTAAGCTGTTGGTGTAATAACACAGACAGAAACTAAATGCTACAAAGTGTAGCATCATCATTAATTTTGATAGACAATCACTCCCCTCATCATATTGTAACAGATCTTTATAAAATGAAAAAGTAGTCAAGGACTTAGGAACATAGGTTGATAACTCTCTCTCTCTTTTGAACATCATGTGACAAAATTTTTCAGGAAATCCTTTTATTTAGCACAGCTAAATGCTAGGGGAATATCAGTAAGATGTAAGACATAATCACTCCTGCGTATTCAGAATTGATCAAACCAATTACATGTATGACACCAACTTTGAGATGCATCTTACTAAACAAACCAAATAATTGAAAAGACCACAAAGACTCCTGACAAAAATTATCACAGTCCTAAAGTCCCTGACCTACCATGAGAGTCTGGGAGCTCTATCAGTGTCTTGTATATGTTTGTGTGTAGATCTCTATATCACTTGCCAAGCTGTTAGAGATGCCCATGAATTTTTGCAAGTCCAATATCTCCAACAATACTCTAACAAGGGACCTACATTTTCAGCAATGGATACATTAGACACTGTGAAAGGACACATTTTATAACTCAGAATCTTCCAAACCTGTGGAATAAACATCTCCTGCATATTACTTTTTTAAACATAACTCAATGACTAGAAGTGTAGCCACAACGTTAGTCTGGGACTGACTGGGACAGCCCTGCTGGAGAAGGACGTGCAGCATGACAAAGGGTACTGGCAAGCTGAGAATGGTCTTAAGGCTTATTAGCCTATGAATAACTATGGCATTTATAAAATATTAATGTCCACTGACAGTACTAGCAGTTATACAAATTTAACAAATGGAGAAATTGTCACTTCCAAACAGTAACATGGAAACTTAATCAGGGAATGACATTTGCAAACACACCAAGAAATACCAGTGTGAGTCTATTATTATAAGAGCAGTCCTTCCAAGACAATCAGTTCCAAGAAGGTAAAGTGAACACAGAGAGCTTGATTTATATTCAGACTGGTCTATATGTAAATGGTGGAATAGTAGTGTAATTTATAATTATCAGGTGTGGCCCATGCTATTGGGCTGCAGGACTGCAGCCCCCCCAGCTGTAAAACAGAAAAGAAAAGAAAATAAAAAAATAAAAATAAAAGTAAAACAAAAAGAAAACAAGCGCGAGTCCCAGAACATTGCGCATGTGCACTCGCTGCATTTCCCGATATCCGGATTGCTGGTGAACCAGTCTAGAGCATGCATACAGAATCCAGACTGTCTCTCCAGCAGTCTGGATTAGGAAGACAGCATTCAACAGCAGATATCCCAGACGTCTATGCAGTTACAACTGCATAGACTGGAAGGGGATTGGACTGCAATGTCTGCAGGCTGGGTAGCACCCAGCTTGCATGCGCAGGAAAGGGAAGGACCAGGGCGCGCCTCATGGGAAAGGGAAGGACTTGTTCTTGTCACTGGCTTTTGCACTACAGGAATGGATGGATTTTACTGCAGGAAGGAAACTGGCGTTTACAACGGACTTTGGATTCAGGTAGTTGTGTGTGTGTGTGTGTGTGTGTGTGTGTGTGTGTGTGTGTGTGTGTGTGTGTGTGTGTGTGTGTGTGTGTGTGTGTGTGTGTCTGTGTGAAATGACCTGAATTTAGCTTAAGGGCCTCAAAAAGGAATTTGCAAACTGGTGGCAGCAATGAGGTGGTTGACAGTTACTAGGTAAACAGAATCTATACCCTTGAGGAGAGATGTAAGGAAAACATGCATGTCTCTGTCTCTTTTCAGACATTACACTTTACATTTTGGTGATACTTAAATTTTCTAGAAAATTATGGTTTACAGAGAGTTGAGTAACACAGGTTCTTTGCTAGAAGGTGTTGTCAAGCTGAGAATATGCTATTCTTGTGCTGGTAACTAGGCTGCCAGATGAGTGTTAAGCATGAAATAAACTTTGATTTGAAGAATTTTTCTAATTCAGCTGCAACATACTCATCTGTAGATGTATAGATGCTGTCACATGTGGTAGTTGGCACAGATTATTAATGCTCTAAAGTGCTAACAAACGTCACTCTGTAATCCAGGATTTGATTACCCCAGCCCCAAATTACCTATTCAGTGACTCTCAGAAAGTCACTTAACCACAACATCTCTGTAAAGATGCTGTATCCTAATGGGTTGCCCATTTTAGCAAATTAATAAAATAAAACAAATTAAACATGCTCTGGGTAGGCAAAACCAGTTAGATGAAGAGGTATGGAAAAGTATGCCTAAACAGACTACTTAAGAAAAAGAAAATGTGTTTTAAAATCTAACTCTATGAATGAAAATAAGAGAGAAGTAGTGTGTAGTGATGTAGGAATGCACATTCGTTGTGTTAGCCAGCGTAGATGGTTTCAGACTTGAAACATATAAGCAAGTAAGTCAATAGCTGGAAAAGGAGAAAACAGTACAAAAACTGAGAGGAAGTATTGAAAACAGTACAAAAACTGAGAGAAAGTATTTGTGTGCCCATGGCAAGATCAGAAGAAAATGTGTGTCATGTTTTTGGTATTTTTTCTTGTGCTTCAAAGTTGAGATACAATTGAGTGTTGAGTAGATTTTACAAGGAGCTGAGAGCTTGAAGAAAAGTTTAATATTGCTTATAGTTAGTCTACTTGTATTGTTAATGGCATAACAGGTAGTGTACTTGCTTTTGATGCAGAAGGCTATGGGTTCTACTCCCGCAATATATAGATGTATTGCTGATACTGTATTGTATTGACTTTTGGGTGGATGCTGTAGTCCTGAGAATGTCCTGTTTGGGGGAGATACCTAGTAACAATGAACCTGTTATCAGTTTGCCATCCATTCCCTATTGCAATATTACTACTTTATCATTTTCTTAATATAACATGGGCAATTTATTCCTCAATGGCAACAGGCACTTTTTTGTAGATGAAACAATGAAATATGAAGTTGTTTGGTAGCAGCAACCTCTTCATTAGTTACAAATCTCTTTAATGTGGAATTATTTAGATGACTTTTACTTCTGCAGAGATTGCGCATATTTACTAATACTAGTGGATTGTAGAAGTTTGAATAGACTTTTATGATGGTAATATTCTGAACTGGGAAGTTTTGTCATTATTGGTGCATGCATTTTGCTTCACTGTTTATTGGAAAAATATTCAAAGCAATAAATTTAAAATGGCCTCTAACAACTGTACTGTATTATACAAGGAATATAATTTAATACAATCAGGAAGGTGTACCAAAGAACACATGTATGTTTTGTGTGCAAGGGGGGTATGATTTGAAAACAGCCCAAATTTAACAAATATCTGCCACTGGCCAAATGTATTTTCTTTGAATGTGAGTTTCAATGCTGTTTCAATGAATGTGAGTTTCAAGGGCAGAGAAGTTGTAATGCTGTCTATTTTCATTGTGAGATTGCATTGCTTTGTTTAGCAGATGCCTATTAGTGTTTGTGCTGTAAAATGCAAAATAAAACTTTAAAATGAAATCCAAATCATCATAGAAGTAAAGCAGTATGTACAATGCAGTGTTTATGGTAAAATGGAGCAAAATAGCCAAATAATGGAACATTGGAATGGCTGCACAGGGGAGGCTCCATTCGACCATGATTTTGTGAGGGCAGAAGGGCAGCAAACTCAAAGACAGCCCCAGCTGAATTATACCTCTCAACTGTCCAGATTTTCGCAGAATGAATAGATTTTTGCTTCTTATTTTTGGTTTGTTCCTCATAAAATGTGTAGTTTTATGGCAAACTATTTAGGAATGAAGTCACTTTCAGACTTCATAACCTTCAGAAAAATGCATGCTAAAGCAAGACCTCTTATTCTATCAACTAAGTATATACAACAGCAATTTTTAGTACTGTTTGTATGATCCCCAAATATATGTGGCCTTGTCCAGATTTCCTGTGTTAAGAGGTTGAGAGCTACATTCAAATAAATCACTTTATAGAATTAGGCATCTTCAAACCTCTCAACTATCCCCAATTTTGGCTCAAAATATTGCTCTCCCCCTAATAATCCCTCCGTAAAATGGCAACTTTGGAAGAAAATGTGGAGGGTTTGCAATTAATAAATAATTGTAATGATCAGAGTTATAGATGACTTTTTTCAGAAATGCATGTAGATTCTCTTTATTTTGTCAGCTGCTGAAGTTAAAAGTACTAATATTAAAAAAGTGTCCATTCAATGACAGGTTCCCAACTATATTGTGTGGCTATTTTATATTTGTGCATCACATTTTTGGTCTATTTGTCATAAAATTGTGGTTTTCTGGCAAACTGGTGGCAAATCATTAAATATTGAAGTTAGAAAATAATAACAGACATTTGAGTTTCAGACGTCATAGCCTTCAGAAAATTCATACCAATGAAAGACCTACTATTCTGTTATCTTTCTAAGTTTACAAGAGCAGTATTTAAAACATGCCCTTATTTTTGGACCTTTGTCCCACTTATGTATATGGCTTTGTCCATATTTCTTTCTCTGAGGTTGAGAGGTATGACAAATGTTTCAAGGCCATCACCGTCATTTCAAATTGTGACATACTTGTTGCACACCACTTCCCCATGTAGTGACTCTGGATGTATCCAAACAAGGCAAGGAGCAGTTATGCAGTAAGGGTTCAGAGTATCCCCCCATCCAAGGTAGACACAAGTACTACAGTAGCTTTTCATCTGTCCTTGATTTTGCAGAATGTTCTGGTTTTCTGTCATATTTTTAAACTATTGATTTATGCTTCTTATTATTCAAAAAATGCATGCTGTTGCAGTGCCTATTTGCTCTGTGTTTAAGTATCAATGCTTTAGTGACCACCAGGTAAGCTTGTCTGAGATTGTAAGAAGTAAGTAAGCTTTAATAAGCATACCATTATAGAATTACCAACATTGAAAGCCTTTTTTTGTTGCCATGCAGAGAATATTTACATAACTAGATAACGTATAATCCTTAGGTATTGAAAGACATATGACAATATTTGTGCTAAAGAGCAGGATTACAGTATTTTCAGAAGCTACATTTGTTGGAGACTTGCAGTCATCTTTGCAGGCTTTACCCATAAACTAAACAGAATGCCAATCTATCATGTATGCTCAATAACATGTGCAGTAATCCTTTAAGCAAGTTATTTTGAGCGTGTTTCTTGTTTGCTGTTCCTTTTTTTACTTTGATCATGTTTTCCCTATGAAACAAGTAGATAGTTGTTGTCAGGCAGCAGGTCGTTTTTGGATAAGAAACATTTTTACAAGTGGCGCTATCACAGAGATTGCTACTTTCAGCATATTACTTGGTACTTTTATAAAGCTGAATATAAATTATAATTAAGACTGCAGTGCAAGGAGAAGTGTTTTGAGTTGAGTGCTGCTTATTTTTTATACTTGATTTTGACTAGCATTCCATTAATGTATTTAAAAAGTAATTTATTTTTTCATGCCTCCCAACCTTTTTGTTTCCATCTAGATATTAAGTAAGCTGTCATGTAGCCAATGCACTGAAATATTTTTTCTTGTACACTTCATTTTGTCTTGATTGGACTCTCATAATAACAGTTTGGCACCCAAGGTAGCATATTTAAAGTTCCAGTTTTTGTGGTTTTCATCATGACCCCGCCCCTTTCTAGTTGGTCACATCCCCTCCCATTGGCCCCACCCATTTAGCTGTCTCCTGCAGTCCTCCTTTGATTTGAAGTCACCAGCCACCACTGATAATTATGAGTTGTGCTACATTCCATACTTCATACAAGACACACCGCATACATTTATGGGACCATGCACAACATTTATAAATATGGTGTCCCATCTCCTTCTGCCATCAAGCTAATGTATTGCAATATAACTGCACCCCTATCTCAGATTGTCTCTTACGTATCAGCATGATACCATGCACTAAGAACTCTGTCTCTGAATCATTCTTATAGATCAGCATTATTTCATTACTGCTTATTTATAAATGGAGTGCTAAGAGCCTTGTCTGTAAATCATTGTTATATTTCAGCATTACATGGGTGTAATTCATTACACACTGTATGCCATGAACCCCATCTCTGAAATTATCCTATTTATGAATAGTATATATTTGCAACTCACTTGTATAATGACTAATAAGAACATTGTCTGTCAATAACTGTTGCATATCAGTATTACTCCAGTGTAATTCACTTAGCCTCTGTGTACCAAGAACCTTATTCATGAATTATTATTATGTATATGTATTACCTTGGTGTAACTCAGTTGTACTGAGTGTGAAAATTAAATATTTTTTTAAGTTCCATTCTTGCACAGTTGCACCAAACTTACACAATAGTTATCAACTTCCTGAATCTCACCCTGTGTCTTTTGTAACTTTGAATCATGTAGATATGTATATAGACTGTGCTGTCCATCACATGTCATTCATATGTACCCTTCTAACATCTGCATGTAGAATTTGTGAAGTATTCTGTGTCGCATTCCTCCTCTGGACCAGTAATCAAAGGGGCCTTAATCCTCACCACTGACACTGGTGAGGGATGTTCACTAGGAACAAGAATAGATAAACACATTATTTCCAGATGCAGCTGTCTGCACCAAGCACAATTTCCCTTAAGAACACACAAGGAACACACTCAGTCCAAGGTCTGGGTTTCCCACTCTCTCTCTCCCTCTCTCTCTCTCTCTCTCTCTGTCACCAATAAGACTCCTCACTGGGACAGCTATAAAGCTGAGCACTCAGCCTAGTGTCCCAGGCCAAGTCCTTCTCCAACCTCTCCATGAATCTAGTGCTCTACGTCCCTGCTCCAAGTAGCTGACACACACACTGTTTAAGATTTGATTCACACACACACACACACCACACACACACACACACACACACACACACACACACACACACACACACACACACACACACACACCTGGGAAAGGCTGGCACATATTTGCTAGCTATGCCCCTATTGACCTGACACACATTATTGTCTTGGCCTCTTAACTAACTAAACATAAAAACTGCACAAAAAGGGTGCTTTCACAGTAATCATTATTGCACATTAAGGATTGCTTTTCAACATTTGATTATTGCACAAAAATATGAATTTAGGGAATCTCAGTGGAATTATTGCACTGAAAGTTATTCCATAAAAATATCTGATACTGCTGTTGGATTTCCAACAGCCTTTTTGGAGTTCAGAGTTCAGCATAGTGTGGAGTTAGTATGAGATTAGTAGTCTGATGGCCTGTGGGAAAAAGCTCTTGTTGTATCTGGCTGTTATGCATCTCATACTGCACTAGCATTTACCTGAAGATAAGTAGGTGAATAGTACATGGCAGGTGGGTAGTTTCTCTAATTATCTTGTTGGGTCTGCTGAGACATCACGACAGGTCTATTTCTTTTGTCCCAGGAGGAACAGTTACCTTACCAGATTGTGAGACTGTCGGTTAGTATACTCTCTATGGTGCCTCTGTAAAAATAGTAAGGATTGTAGGGGGAATGTTTGCCTTTCTCATCTTTCACAGGAAATGAAGGTGTTGCTGTGCTTTGTTTACAATGGTAGTGGTATTAATGCTCTATGTTAGGTCATCTGTGATATGTACTCTCAAGAACTGTGTGCTTTCCACTGTCTCTACTATTGCATTGTGGATTGTTAGTGGAGAGTGCGTTTTATACCTTCTTCTGAAGTCAACAATGGTCTCTTTGGTTTTGTTCATGTTTAATATGAGGTTGTTGTTGCACCAGATGATACATTGATTAACTTCCTCTCTATAGGCTGATTCATCACCATTCCTGATGTGACCTATGACACGTGTCTTTTGTAAACTTGATGATGTGGTTCAAGCTACCCCCTTTACTAGAAACTGAACCAGAATCTTGCACATATGTGATACCATACACACAGATAGAGCTTTGCTAAGATGTGTTATAGCATCTGGAAGCCATCAAACCATTTCAACACTTCCACAGTAGCAATTAGTTCCCTGCTAAGGACAATACAGCAGGATTCATAGTCCTTTTTACAGACATTTAATCTCTGGCTGCAATCAGAACTGTAAGATACATTCTTTATGGCATACCAGGTAATTTAATTTGACTATTTTTCAAAGTTATCTGGGATGAGATTAACCTCTTCTCTTCCAGTATAATCTGTTACAGTATTAATTTCAATAGTAATAAAATAGTCTGACATACAGGGGTATTTACTTCTACTGTCCAGCAGGATCCACTGTTGGCACATGTTTTTAACACAAGCAGTTTTGCAAATACATTTTCAACACAAGCACCTGTACAAATCAGTTTGACATACAGATGACGTATAATTCTTTAGAAAACTCCAGCTAGCTCTGCTGGCATATGTTACACATCCATTGCCCTACTTCTCCTGGCATAGCTGGCAATACCTCACATTGTCGTACTCTGCTACTTTACAGACCTGAGCACTGACTCTCTGACTCCTTCTAATGTATCCACATTACATTCATGTAACTCACATACGCACTGTTAATACCACTGTGTTTTTTTTTGGGATCCCGTCTGATATAACTCACTAAAACAGTGTGAAGGCTTATCAGACTTAGTAAGTCCTTTCCAAATAATATATTGTATTGTATTATTATGGAGAAGTAACACTGAGATGATGCTTGATCTTCATTTTCATTAAAGCATTATACATCACTATGTATAAATTGTTTGTGAATCTCATCCAAAGTAATTAAATTGCTACCCACTCCCAGGTGTGCATACATTTATCAAAGCAGCAGTAATACAAATACCACTCTAGCTTGTGAATAACATGGATTTTAAGGTTTTGTACCATTTTTAGAAGTGTGGATAAATAATTCATTTTCCCATAGCTTATTAATGTACAATAATGTGCTGGAATACAAAACGCATATCTCTGCTGTTTGACTGTTTAAAATAGTACAGATGTGATGATTTTAAAGTGTTTCATGGATTTTCCATACACAGATATTGTGTTTCGCATGCCTGCAGTACAGTGTATGAATACAACCATTTTCAGAGCTGTGGGCTATGCATGAAATGATCTGCACGTAAACATAAGCATTCAGTGGCTCAGCCCACTCACTTTAGATGTTTTGAAGACCTTAAATGGGTTTTAGCCCTACAGCAGGTGCTTGGATTCACGTTTTTTTTACTGACAATGCAGTGCAGCATTAAGGTTTGCTGCACTTACAAGGGTACAATCCAACAGATGAGATGCTAAAATAATACCTTGTCTGCATGAGCTAGTAGTGACTCCCTTGCAGTTGAATTATTCAATTGTTAAAATCATAAAATGTATATATCAGCATAGCACCTTTGCATGAACGCATTCGCATATATATAGCTAATAGCATACAACTCATCAGTGCCAGTAGATCAGTGTGTTGAATACTCAGTTTTGATGCCAGGAAATTGGAAGGATCTGGGTTCTATTCTCATATCAGATTCTTGGCTTCATCTTCTTGTTTTGACAATGCAGTGCTGCAGTCCTTTGGATGAGATGTCTCAACGTAGGTACTTATAAATAAATTGATTGACAGTTTTGCTCCAGTGAGAAGAGATGGATCCAAGTCATTTTTATGCCTCTGCTTGGTTTAGAACCTTTAAGAGTGCTCATTTGTGATTGTATTACCTATTTTCTGTGTTGCTATAAATTTCTTGCCTTTGAGTTGTGGTACATGCAGTAATGTTGCAACATGCACTGTATAAATGCAGGTGAGTTGACCTACACTTGTATGTATATCTTTACCTATGCACATACATTGTTTAATCAGCTGTCAGCAGTGGAACCTACAAGGATCAACAACTGTCCATAGTCATCCAATAAGCAGCAGTGAGCATTATTGCCTAGTTCTCCCAGAAGTCTGTGGCTACTCTTCATTGCTCATATATTAGCAGTTGCCATCTTAGCCAAAAAGCACCTTTTGTCACACTCACTCCACAAATCTACTCTTCCTTACGTCTTGCTGTTATTTATTAGGTCATCTGCATCACCCCAGAAGTTCTCTCATTTGGTTACATATATTTTATTATGTGTTAATCTATGCATTTTCCATAAATTAACTTATTTAATAACATTCCTCCATAAATTGATTCATCTACTGTAAATAGTTTGTTCTGTGTACTTCTCAACTAATTCTCAAATCAATGGGCAAAAATGGAGTCAGCCTGTTTGTTTCTCTTCTGTCACCACCCTCTTAGTTGCTGCTGTTATCCTCAGGCAGTGTAATAACTGCCTTATGCTCACAGATAACAGGCTCATGCCCAATACAAACAATTCTGTCTGTCTGTCTGTCAGTGGTGCAATTGTTTAATTAATCTGGAGGCTTCCCTCTCACCAAAAAACTTGGTCTGTGAGTAGCTTATGCCTCCACTACAATACAGATAAAACTGAAATGTCTTGTGCAGAGCCTGTGAAGAAGTTTTTACCAAAGCTTCCCAGAACTAGGAAGAGCAGGTCTTAGCAAACATACAACACCTCATCTTCATGCATACCTACAATCAAGAATCACCAAGAGTCAAAGTACTTCACATCTATTACTCCAAATCACTATGCTTAGAGAAATGTATTTGTGACTGGTGACTCTGTAGTCAGGCATACAGATTCTCCACTCACAGGGTGGACAGATATATAGTTACAGTGAGTTATCTTTCATACATCACAATATCTGAGGTCCAAATGGCTCTGAAAACCCTTTCACTTGACAAATAATACTATGACATGGTGGTGGTGCATGTGGGAGCAATGACTCTGCATGCATGCATGTGACAAATCCTGGCAAGACAGTGCTCCTGAGTAGAATCATTCCTTCTCCAAGAATGAGTTCTATGTGTAAGGAAAAGATAAACAGATTCAACAGTTGGTTAAACAATGTCATTCCAGGGAGATCCAGTACATGTCAGCATAGGACAAGATACTTGGATGTCCAACCTACTTCACAAAAGATAGCCTGCAGCTCTCATTACAAGGCTTCCGCACTCAGGCTAAAGCTTTTGTTGCATCCATAGTATCCTTTTTAAGCAGAGTTCAGATAATGGACATTCAGGCATGACAAAGTCAGCAGCCCTGAAACAGTATCATATTAAATTAGTTCTTGTCAATGCCAGAACTGTCAACAACAAGTTGCCCAGTCTTGAACCTTTCCTTCATTTGGAATTCATTCATGTTTTCAAAATTATTACGAAATGGTTTAAATATAAAGAGAGCACTCCCTTTATATTAGGGTTTTGTGCCTACCATGCATTCATGTCTGATGCTAATTGTCATGGCATCTCCATTTTTGTCAAGGAAAATATCACCTCCAAACAGATTCTCAGTAACCCACAAATCAAATTCATAGATCTCAAGATCACCCCAAACAGGACAAAGTATCAAAGTGTTGACCTTTACAGGACACTATGCATGTCCCCCTGGTGATCATGTAAAATTCCAAATTGCACTTGATTAATTCCCTATCAAGTAAAATTCCATTTTATTTAGAGAATGAAACTATCCCTCAATATATCAGCAATCCTCTACCTAGGGTATGCTCGGAACTGCCTTGACTTAATAAACAAAAACTCCCTGCAACAGGTAGTTAACAAACACAATCAATAACATAATATTCTTGATCTTGTCCTTTCAAATATAGCATTTTCATATATGATTCCCTTTGTATATCTTTCTCTGGTTAAGCCAGTCTATAAACTTGTGAGTGATACTTGCCTTCACATCCCGTAAAGACCTTGCATCAAATATCTCTAATTCAAGGGTTGAAACGTACCGACCTTCACCAATTATATGACAAGGTTTCAAAAATCACTTATGGCAGCATCCTTTCTAATTTTGATACAGCATTACAAAGGAGTTCTATGCCCAGTTAGATAAATGCATATGGTTGGCAACATCGACCAGAACAAAATAGAATGGGATTCTCAACTAGATAAAAATATAATGAGAATTTTAAAAACAAACCACTGTGGTGGGTCACTAATATAAATAAAATGTACATCAAGATATATAGTGGATCCAAATCCCCATAATATCAAGGATAGTATCAAAACTATTAAAAATACTTGAAATATATTATTAGGTCTATTAAAGTAACCATAAACTTTAGATTAACTTATGAAGGTAAAAACAATTGCAAATCTATGATTAGCTAGTTTAGGGAGCTAAGGAACAACATCCAATATTGCTCTGAACTCATTCAAAAGGTCACCTCCCATTTGGATCTAATAGATATTGCCAATATACTAACAAACAAATCCAGAACTAAGTTTATCATTAAGACTTCTATCCAAATACAAAAATTCCTGAATCCCTTACACTCCATTTATCTCAGAGGACTATGTATTGTAGGTGCTAAGACCAAAAATCCTTCTTCCATAGGGCCCAACAATATACCTTGCGGTTTAATAAATAGTGCTAAGTGAGCCGTTGCAGAGCCATTCCTCAAACCATTTAACCCAAGTTTAGCTACAGACATTGTCTCTGAAGTCTGGAACACAGCAGTGGTGATACTCCTTATATTAAGGTAGCATTAACCACAGAACTCAGGAATTAAGAACTCATAATCCTGATGAATTTCATTTGTAAAGCCATGTAATATATTATAACTGTCCTCACAAACTACAGTATCAAAAGTCTTATCAGGCATGACCCACAGCAGTTTTGCTTTGCCAAAAGATGTTTGAAAATGAATCTGGTTAATATCTTCTCTTCAAGAAGGTTACACAGGCTGTTAATAAGGGAGGGGGGCATACTGTTCTCCTGGCATGTTCTAACCTGGTTAAGGCATTCAACACTGTACCTCATGCAAGCATTGTAATTAAGCAAGAGGCAGGCATATAATCAGAAAGCATTACAGGTAACAAGTCACTTCCCCCTGGGCTCAGTGTTGGTATAACTTCCTTTAGGCATTTACTTTTCTGATCCCCATACTGGGTACTAGGACCTCTGGTAACTAAGTTTGCAGATTTTCAGTAATAACTCACACTTCTTAATATCTGGTGTACTGAAAATGAGTTCAAGTTAAATGTAAAAAAAGTGCGGTGTTGTCACATTTGGTAAACAACTCCTCCCTTCAACATACAGTACAGACAATACCCCTCCACACAATAAAAATGTCATTAGAGACCTAGCACCATGGTTTAATTCTCTCTCTTTTGATCATTATGTGACAGCAGGAGTCAGAAAATCCTTCTAAGTACAGATAATTGCCAAGGTAATGTAATTCAGACTTAAAGTGGTCATTGGTATCTTATATTCTTCATTATATTCAATACAATGCCCTCTTCAGGCTGTGGTTCAGTATGCATATAATACAACTGAAAAAACCCTAGCGTTCTTAACTAAAAAGATCACAGGCTTAAAGACCCTGAGCTACTAACAGAAAATGGAACCACTATCCATTTATTCAGTGTCTTTTAGACTCAGGGGAACATCTATGGCTCACCTTCCAAACCATTAGAGACCTAGTTTTCCTGTACCTCTGCAGGATTAATACATCCACAAATACCAGAACCAGGGATGTAAAATGCAATGGAAAGACAGATTCATCACACTGAGGCTTCTCACCTGTGGAACAAACTGTCCTTGAGGGCTAAGCAGTTTTAAAATCTAACATCCTTCAAATGGAGGCTGGATGACTGGATGGGTACCCTCAACATTACCTTGTGACTGCCAAGCCCAGCTCTCCTGGATAAAATGAGTACAACCTGAAGGAAGGCCCTAGTAATGTATAAATAGCCACAAGACTCAGTTGTTGTGAAATGACTATGAATCCTATAAATCCTAAACTGCATAGGTTCATAGGTTCATACTAGGCTATCTGCCCTAGGGCATTTATAAGCCTAGCCAGAGTGTGTTTGGCTTTCGCCACCCATTTTAAATGAATTTTGCTATGCCCTTTTTCGAGGTTAGTATACTGTGCCTCTGTCTAACAGTGACACAGAAGTGATACCTGGTGTAAACCTATGATCTCCCATCCACTCATCAAGATTCCTCTTGAAGAGAGTCAATGAGGGACTCTGCCTAACCTGGACTGGGATTTTATTCCAGAGTGAAGGGAGCCTCTGGGTTATGAATCTGTCCCTCCAGCATGTCCTATTTATTTCAGTGCTGAGGTTCAAGTCTCTCGAGCGCGTAGCTCGATGGGATTTGGATTTTCTGAGGTGCAGCATGTCCATTAATTCCGGGTTGGACATGGCTTTATACGTCAGGCACAGATCGCTCTGAGCAGGTGATATGCCACTGAGTAGAGCTGGAGTTTCTTTAACTGGGCAGCATATGGCATCTGTTTGAGCCCTTTGATCCTCTTGGTGAGGTACTTTTGGGGTCTTTCCAGTTGCTGCAGGTGTCTGGTAAGGTACATCCCAAAAGGGGCATTGTACTCAATTATGGGCCTGATGAGGGATGAGTAAAGAGGCACGATGACCTCTCCTGATCTAGATGTGAATCCCTTCATGATTAGGTGGGCTATATAAAATATTTTTCTAACCACTTTGGCCACGTGGTTGTCAAATGAGAGATTGCTATCAACTTGGGTCCCCAGGTCCCTAATTACTTCTTCTGTACTTAATGGATTACCACCTATGTGGTAATTTGTGGGCACTTTGTTTTTGCCAAAGGGATGACTATACACTTTTTGGTGTTTAGCTTGAGGCCATGGCTCTGGCACCAGTTGTCTGTTTCTATGAGGCTCTTTTGTAGGATGCTTGTGTCAGCTGGAGAGTTGATTATGGCACCCAGTTTGCAGTCATCTGTGAACTTGGTCAGCCACAGTCCTTCCATGTTGGCCTGTACCTCCGAGAAATATATACCGAACAAGAGAGGTCCCAGGACTGAGCCTTGTGGGATGCCACTTGTAACTGGTTTGGAGTCTGACATGGCTCCAGCAATTCTAACCATGTGGGTTCTGTCCTTGAGCCAGTTTGCAACACATCTAGTGACATAGGTGTTTATATTTAAGCTGGTGAGCTTATCTATAATGCCCGAGTGGGGTATTGTATCGAAGGCTTTTGCGAGGTCCAGGTAAGCTGTGTTGACCACCTTCCCCTCGTCAATGGCCTTGCTGACTGTTTCAAAGAAATCGACCAGGTTTAAGAGGCAGGATCTTCCCTTAACAAAGCCGAACTGGGTAGGATCCAGTGTCTGTAGGTCCCCAATATCTTTATTTATGAGGTCCATGATGATCCTTTCCATAGCTTTGCAGACCAAGCTAGTCAGGCTTATGGGGCGATAGTTTCCAGGATCCGTTGCGGCACCACCTTTGTGGAGAGGGACCACTGTTGCTGTGCGCAACTCTTTGGGTACATATCCTGTAGTAAGGCTGAGATTGAACAGTAGTTTTATGTTTGGGATGAGCTCTTCTTGGAGTTCATATAGGACGCAGCCCGGGACACTGTCTGGTCCCATTGATGCTGTGTTTTTTGCTTTTGAGAGGGCGGCTCTTACCTGAGCATCTGAGATGTCAGGGGGGCAGCACTCTACTGGGATAGATATTTGCCCTTTTGGTGGGAAGGGGGGGGAGAAGTTTGCGCTGAACCTGTCAGCTAGGATGTTGGCAATGTCTGTGGGTTTGGTGTATTTTTTGTCATTTTGGACTAATTCTGAGCATATCTGGGAATTCCCACCCAGGTTCCTGACATAACTAAAGAAAGCCTTGTGATTATCCTTAGTGTCCTGTGCAGTTTTTCTCTCGAAGCTGGCCTTAGACGATTTTATGAGTGCCCGTAGTTTTTTGCTAATACTGATCAGAGATGCTTTCCCTTTTTGGGATTTTGCTCTATCATTTAGTAGCTTCCTCCTTCTATTGTATAGTTTGTTTATGGCTGGGGTCCACCAGACAGGATGTCTGCCTTTGGAGGATTGGGTCTTGGTTTTATTTGGGATTGCATGATCCATGCATTCCTGAAGGTGTTCATAGAATGCGTTTATAAAGGATTCTGCGGTCTGGGCCATATTTTCCACAGGCCCGGGGGCTTTGAAGGATTCCACCTCAGTTTTGAGGAGTGTGAAATTTGCTTTAGAGAAGTTTTCACTGTGGTTTTCTGGGCAGGGGGTGGGGTCGGGATGTGAATATCCAGTGAGATTAGTTTATGGTCTGATCTTACCAGTGAGGGATACACTTCTGTTCTGGAGCATAGAGTCCCCATGTTGGTGATGATCAGGTCCAGTATGTTTTCCCCTCTTGTGGGAGTGGTAACAAGTTGTTCCGTAGCATTTGAGTTTATAAATTCTAGGAACCTTTGAGCTAGGGTGTTGGAGCTAGAGTAATGCTCCCAGTCTATGTTTGGGTAGTTGAAGTCGCCCAATATAATGGTGTTTGGAGAGACCTTCATATTTTCCATTGTTCTCAGGAAGTCCAAGTGGGGTTCCTGGGTTTGGGAGGGTGGTCTGTAGCAAGCTATAAACTGGAAGGCAGTTTTACCCACTGTTAGTTGTACATGGATAGTCTCTGATGCTTCGTGCTTTGCCACCAACCTGGAGGTGTGGGTATCTTTGACGAATATTAATACTCCCCCTCCTTTTGTGGTTCGGTCCAAGTTTTGGGGCCGAAAAGCATGGTATGAGGTATAACCTGGTAATGCTAGGGTGCTCTCGGGAGCCTTGAACCAGGTTTCTGTTACTGCACAGATATCGATGTTCTCCATGCTAAGGAGAGTTTCGAGTGTGTGCATCTTGAGGTTTAGACTTCTGGCGTTGAGTAGCATTACTCTTAGTTTCTTATCCCTTGTGATACCTATGGAGGTGGGTTTGTCTTTTGAGCCTTGCCTAAAAAAGGCACTATGGGGGTAGCAAGAGCCTTTGCCAATATCCAAAAACCCAAGGGTGACAAGTGCAAGCTGTCCCTAGTGAAGCATCGTGGCTTGTCGAGCATGTCATCCCAGGCTGACAGTTATTGGATCCCCTTTGAATGACACCAATACTTAAGCCAATTGTTGGCATGACATGCTGGTTTCACTATGGATAGCAAACTTATCAGAAAAGACTATATACACCTTATTAAAACATGAATAAATATCACAATTTTTCAAAAACAAAATAAATTAATAAATAAAATAGTAATAAAATCTAAAACATAACAAGCTGAGATGTATTTGCCGTTTTCAGTTTTATACAGCCATATTAAAATTTGATCCCCTTTATCATTATTGCATGCATTATTAGATAACACTTTTCCACATCTATTTTTCCAGAGTTCATACAAACTCCTAATCACTACCTTATCTAAATTATTTATTTTGCATACAAAGTATCATAATAACTATAAACCACATTATTCTGCTAAAGGACTTTTTTGCCATAAGTCCACTTTCTGGGCTAACAAATCCCAGAACCCACTATTTTTTACATTCCAAAAATGAATAACTTATGGTTTCTTTTTCATCACAATGTCTTTAAGACTGGCCACATTCTTTGTTTGCTTTATATTTTGTCTTATATTTTACTGGAATATTTCTATGAGAAAAATCTCTTAAAAAATGATGTCCCTGATTCAAAGTTTATTCCCCAAATATGGTCTCATTTTAACTCTCTGTAGCATAAAATATTAATAATTTCTTCATACCATTTTGTCCAATGATCTACAGTTAATTTAATCTTGACTTTCCATGGCAATAACTTCTTGTAATATTCATGTTGCAATGTCCCTTACTTATCTCTCTTAATTTTTCTCCAACTCATCAAAGATGAACAAGAAAGTCTTCATAATAAGAAACCTATCAAATAAGTATGTGTTTTCTATCTATCTGACCACCCACTTGCTCATTCTCTGTCTCTCTCTCTCTCTGTGTATATATATATATATATATATATATATATATATATATATATATATATATATATATATATATATATATATGCACACATATGGGGTCTACTTCATTTGATTGAAAGACCATCTGACCTAAACCCATTTGATCGAAATTTCATTTGATCGAAAACCAGTATTCAAGGCATAAAGCTGGGATTTGTCTCCCTCCCCAATGTCTTGTGACCCTGGAGTTGGTATATATAGTTGGGGGGGCACAGCCCCCCACATTGTGGTGTGGGAGGGTGAAGCCCCCCTACCTAGTTTCCTTTAAAAGAAGAAAATAAAACAAAAAGTGCAGATTTTAAATGAAAATAGGTGGGGGCTTCGACCCCACACCCCCCAATGTGGGGGGCTGTGCCCCCAGACCCCTCCTAACTATATATACCAACTCCAGGGTCACACGATATTGGGGAGGGGACAAATCCCTGTTATGTGCCTTGAATACTGGTTTTCAATCAAATGAAATTTCGATCAAATGGGTTTAGGTCAAATGGTCTCTCGAATAAATGAAGTAGACCCATATATATATATATATATATATATATATATATATATATATAGATAGATAGATAGATAGATATATACATATCTATCTATATATCTATATATATATATATATATATATATATATATATATATATATATATATATATATATAGTTCCCAACCAAAAGCCTGAAAACTGAAAAGCCTGAAACCCAAAAGCCTGAAAACACACAAAATACATATACTGACTTTAAACAGCATAAACCATATTACTTTCCACTAAGATTGCACTTCACTACACTAAGTGCAATCTTGGAGTTGATATATTTAAGTAGCAGGGGGTTGGGGGTGCAGCCCCCTACATGGGGGGTTCAAGGGGTCTTGCCCCCTGCTCATACTTGGTGATAACTGATATGCTTTGTTTTGTATTTGTTTCTGTTTGTCTTTGTACTGGCATATTAGCATTATTTGTATTCTGTGTGTTTTCAGTCTTTTGAGTTTCAGGCTTTTGAGTTTTCAGGCTTTTGAAGTTTCAGGCTTTTGGTTTCAGGCTTATGAATTTCAAGCTTATGATGTTTCAGTCTTCTGAAGGGGAACTATATATATATATATATATACATATATATATATATATATATATATATATATATATATATATATATATATATATATATATGTTTGTGTTTAGAGAGAGAGCGATAGATAGATAACTCCCAAATGAAGGCAGAAATCAATAATGTGAAATATATTCGCCCCCCAAGTGTAATATCCCCATCTTAACCCAGTCAACAAGAACAGAAGGACAGTCTCTTTCCCTTCCACTTTTATCTCATGTTTGTTCTTTTAATAAGATCTGTTTATACAACGAAAATGTTTACATTTCTGTTTTGTCTAAATTTTCCCCATCTGTATAAATACTTTCTCAGGTGTCCCCTTAAAATAGATCTCAGTTCTCAAGCCCAAAAAGACTAACCCATTCAAAACTAAGAAAATAAATAAATTATCTTGTTGAGCTGGTTTCACAGCATTAGTATATAAAATGGTTTTGAAAGTGATTTAAAGTGTAAACTGCACCATTGAAGTATTATAGCATTGTTTAACATGGATGACATTTTTACATTGTCATTTGCTGCTCATCAGAAGTACATACTATGGTACTAATACCTGGTAAAACAAATCAAGTGACTAATGATACTGTAGAGTCAAACTATTTCCAGGATTCCAAGACATTCATGGAACTTTCCATATGCCCATAAGGGACTTACAGAACTTTCCATATGCCAATAATGGACTTTTCCTTCCATTGTTGATCAGGATGGCTTCAGAAAGATGACTAGCACCTTCATTTTCACTGCATTCATGTCATAAAATATATTATTTGTAACTGTTGTATAACTATGCTATGTGTCAGAAAGCTGAAGGTGAAATGCACCACCACACAGAGGCACACCACACAGTGCTTGCTGCAGGTTGTAGAGTGAACCAAAAAGGACCATGTCTCATAGCAATACCCTTATAACACTCAGATGTATCACCATGTTCCTCCACATAATTTCCCATAGATCCTTCCTTTGAGAGTGATAAGAGAAATGTCTCTTTTGATAAGTAGTGATGTTTTCAGATACAATGTTTCTTTCTATATGTTCACATCACGGAGGTGGGGAAGAGTGAGTTTTTGTTAGCAAATGGAATGTATTTTTAGTCTGTAAATCTGGCATTTCTTGTCCTTACTTTGATGGTGAGAGCTGAATAGTAAATGCTGTAATTACAGCAGATCTTGTACTAACAGTGACACACAGGGGCTTACAACTGCCAGAAAGCTTTGCTGAATAAGAAGTTTACATTCAAAGATGTTTTTAAGAGTTCAGTATTTAGAACAATGCCAAATACCGCAGGATGTTTTTATGAATGGTATCAAAACCATCTGGGTCTGCTCAACATCTGTACTTGGCCATCTGTATGGACATCTGCAGCATGACAGGTGCTACTAATTTTAATTCCTTTTATAGCTAGAAAATGTATGACAGCCATAAAAATAGGATTAAAATGGAACATAAGAAATGGAAATACATGATTCTGTACTTCATTCTAAATAAACTGAGACTGAGATTTGTTTCTGAATCATCAAATGCACCATAACTATAGCCAGGCACATACCTCAAAAGGAATTTGTTTTATTTATTTTATTTAAACTTGTTAACCAGGACAGAGCAGTCATCACAACTGGCCAATCTCAGTCTCAGTCCAGGATACACAACAAAATAACAGAGTAAATTAAACAATATAAAGAATGTTGAAATAATAGAACACAGATACATTTTAAGGGGGCAACATTTTGATTAAGTCAGACACAAAGGTTCACAGATTCAAAGAGATAATGAAGTTAAAAGGCTACATGAGAGGCAGCAAAGAAGACATTTCTCTTTAAAAATGATGCATGCTTGTTATTTTACTAGATGTGCTATCAAAAACATCTAGCATAACAATTTTAGTATAAATGCTGCATTTTTAATTCTTTATTTAAGATATGTATACCATTAAAATGGCCATCATGTGGAGGCGGAGTCAGCAGCTGTTGGATATACAAATCAAAAAAAATCAATGCTTCCCCTTTGGGGGTTTTAAAATCCTGAATACACCCCTGAAATATATAAATATATTCATAAATAAAATCATTTTCCAACACAGAGAGAAAGAGAGAGAGAGAGAGAGAGAGAGAGAAAATATAGCAAAGGAATTGCTAGAATACCAAGATATATTATATTTATAATACATGGGTACTATTTGTAAAATAAAATAATGCTTCAATTTATGGAGCATTTACCACAAAACAAATACCAAGACAGTAGTGTTGGGGTCTTTAGATTGTTCTAAAGCACAAACTTTTTTTTTTTTTTAACTGAATACTCTTTGCAATTGCCTCACATTGGCAAGTACTGCATTTAAATTATTCATCATAACACCTGTCACAGACTCCAGTGTGTACAGTTCAACTAACTGTTAGTGTTTCTATCTATAAAGTTTGCAGTTCTTCAGAAAGAACAAAACAGTAGCCATGACAATAAGGAAGACAATATGATATCATGGCTTAGATGGCTTGTATCCCCATACAAATAAAATTCTCTGACAAAACAGTATTGGTCCTGCACATTCTCATCACAAGATTAAGAGTTTGTGTTCACTGTACAATACTCTCCAAATAGTCTCCTTAAACAAAATGCTCTCAACCTCTCATTGAAATTGCAAACTAACTGTTATACATAACTGCTGCCTGTACAATCCACAAAGCTGCACGTGGGCTTTCTCTTTAAAAACTTCTACCTCTGTAAAATCTGTAAAATCTTAGAATGCATAAACAAGCACTGTAGGTGTACAAATGTAAACAGAAATGTAACTACTCAGTGTTTAACTGGAATGAAGTATAATGCTGTGTAAACAAATGGAGTTCTTCTCCCCAGGCCTCCACTATAAATGGGTACCACCCAGTCAGACTTTTCCAGTAAACAAAGATAAATAAATAAATAAACAAATAACTAAATAAATTCTGAAGGTGCTGGATTAGTTCTGGAAGGTGGGTACATAATTTGTTTGTCAGCCTAACAGGAATTTGGTATTGGCTAACACAACAAATTCTGGATTTCAAATAGTTGTCTGCAACATGAACTGAAACAACCAATCAGGATACATCAAAAGCATTAGCCCATCTCCCATGAAAAGCAAGTAAACTAAAAGTTGTAGTACTATAAAACTAAGCAAACTAAGACATACATCTCAAAAAATGTTTTTTTAAGAAAGTATAGCACACAATGGTGAGAAAGTGAGAAATAGAACACCCTTTGTAATTTACCAAATGGTACTGACTAGATAAGAAGGGTTAGGAGGCCAAATTTAATTGATGGATAAGGGAAAATAACATTCTAAAAGATATCAAACCAGAAAAAATAGATCTATTCCATGTATGAATGGTAAAAGGTTGGTTTGCTTTTTATTTGTTGTATTTTGTATTAGTTTATTGCCTTTTTATATTTTGAGTGCTGTGATTTGTTTTCTTTATCTTGTATTTGCTTGTGTTCTGCATTTAACTGCATATTAAAACTTCAAATGACCCCACAGCTCTGTCCCTTATGAGTCAGGCAGAAATTTTTCCCCACTCCCCCACACTGTCACTGTCGTGTTCTTAAATACCACTGTCATTCTAGTTGCCTGCCTCTTATGTTAATTTGACCATATATCTCATTTCCTCTCTGTTTTCACTGGCTTGTGTGAGTAAGCACAAAATTATCATTTTGTGAAATCACTCCCCTTCAAATATTTAAATTTATTGGCCATTCTACTGTATTCCATAGTACCAGAATACAAAAGTGATCACCCTTTCAATCTATCTTGCTGTTTTAAAAATAGTGACTCTCCACTAAAACTTAACTTTTTAGACAGATAAAACTTAAGTTACCTACTTTCACATCTAACTTCTCTAGTGCACACTGCAGTGTTTGGGATAAACCATTTTTTTTCGTCTTACCTTTAAGCATCCCTGTGACTAGCACTTGCTCTAATACCTGCTGGAAAGCACTAGGAAGCCTTAAACTGATACAAGCACTCAACTCTCCTTATTAATAAGGAGAAATTAATCATAGGCACTAAACGGCCTATAATTGTAAAGTACCTTGCTAAGGTAAGGGAAAACAGCTCCTGTACTTTTCAAAAAAAAGCACCAAACCAGGCATGCCCAAGGGTCAGCTTCCATTGATTTCTCATGTCCACCTGGTGAATCTGGGCATACTGAGGTAATGCAGCAATTGCCTCATGTACACAGACAACTCTCTCCTCCTACCACCCAACACTACAACCTGTGAGAGATGCACTTACATAGCCAAAATGGAAGCAAAGCTCTCTCCACACAAGATTGTGCTAGACAGTCAAGAGGAGAAGGTTAGCACCCGCACTACACTTCAAGCAACACATAGCCCTTCTAAACTCACAACACCAACACCCACACATAGCAACACTAAATCCACATATGCGGAGGCCCTTAACTGTAACCTGCCCAAGCAGCAAGGACCTCCGAAGCTGAAACGCAAACAAACACCAATCACAACCAAAGTGTCACATATCTCACAACACCAGTGTGCCACCCAGCAACAGCCCCTAAGGCAAGACAACGTACCTAACACTTTAGTCATAGGTGACTCTATAGTCAGGCACACTGATGTCCCATTCACCAGGCTGAATAAGGAGAAAATTACAGTGAGCTGCCTGTCAGGTGCCAGGATCCGCCACATAACTCATGCACTCAAGTCACTCCACAAGTACAAATATGACTCTGTCATTGTCCATGTTGGAGTGAATGACTTCAGATATACCTCCTTGGACTACATGAAAAGAGACATGGAAGAGCTCTCAGATCATGTGGCCCAGGCAGGTATGAACCTAGCCCTGAGTAGAATCCTGCCTTCGCCCAGAATGATACCACAATATAAGGACAAAATGATTGACTTCAACAATTGGCTAAGCTTCTGGTGTCATTCAAAGGGGATCCAGTATATGTCTGCCTGGGACGACATGATCGACAGATCACGATGCTTTGCCAGAGATGGTCTGCACCTGTCACCCCTGGGATTCAGGTTACTGGCAAAGGCTCTTGCCATCCCTATAGTGCCATTTTTAGGCAAAATTCAAAGGACAAAACCACCACTGTAACAGGTACAATTATGCAAAATCTGAAGGTAATGCTACTCAATGCTAGAAGTCTAAACCTCAAAATGCACTTTCTCAAGGCACTCCTAAAAATGGAGACCATCGATATCTGTGCAGTAACTGAGACCTGGTTCAAGGCTCCAGAGAGCACTCCTACAATACCAGGCTACAACTCTTACCACACTTTTCGGCCACCAAACCAGGATCAAAACACTAAAGGTGGAGGAGTGTCCATATTCACCAAGGATATTCACACCACCAGGTTAGTTGCACAATACAATGCATCTGAAATTCTCTAGGTGCAACTAACACTAGGTAAGATTGGAATCCAAATTGTAGCTTGCTACAGATCACCCACCATGCCCCAAGATTCTCACTACACCTTTCTAAACATACTGGAAAATATTAATATACAACCAAACACCCTAATACTGGGTGATTTCAACTACCCTGCCATTAACTGTGAAAACTACTCATGTACCAACACCTTTGCCCAATGGTTCTTGCAATTCATAAATTCCAATGCCCTGGCTCAACTAATCCATAGATCCACCAGGGGCGCCAATATCTTAGACCTGGTCATTACCAACATGAGAAATCAATGCACCACACCTATGGTCACCCTCTCGTTGGTCAGATCAGACCATAAGCTAATCACCCTTAACATCCACATCCCACCTCCACCCCCCAGAAAGGAAACCTCCATAAAAAGCTTCTCCAAAGCCAACTTCATGCTACTCAAGTCAGAAGTTACATGACACCCATGCAGACAGGAACTGAAAGTCTGACTGCTGAGTCCTACACTAAGGCACTTTACAAGCACATCCACTCATGCATGAATCGTGCCATCCCAAATAGAACCAAGATGCTCTCTTCTGAAAAAAGGAAGGCAATCTGGTGGTCTCCCACCATAAACAAACTTTACAGCAAAAGGAAGAAACTGTTGCAGAAAAGAGGAAAATCCCAGGATGCAAAAAACTCCCTTACCAGCCTCATTAGGAAGCTGAGATCCCTCATAAAATCCTCCAAAGCTAATTACGAAAATAAAATTGCCAAAGATTCTTAAGACAACAACAAGGCATCCTATAACTATGTCAAGAATCAAAATGGCAATGCTCAAATCTACAACAGAATGGCATTAAATATACTGATCCCAAGGATATTGCCAATATCCTGGCAGGTCGATTCAGTGCCAACTTCACCCCCCTCTCACCCCCTAAATGGCCCATCTCAATACCAGAAGATTGCCAAATTCTGGTAATAATGGCCACACAGGTAAAAGACGCACTCTCCAAAGCTAAGAATACAGCGTCCATGGGACTAGATGACATCCCGGGCTGTGTCCTACATGAACTACAAAATGAACTGGCACCTCACCTAAGTGTCATGTTTAATCATACCCTCACATCAGGCTTCATGCCACTGAGTGGCACACAGCTACAGTTATCCCACTCCACAAGGAGGGATCCACCATGGATCACGGGAACTACTGCCCCATCAGTCTGACGAGCCTGATCTACAAGGCCATGGAACTTATTATCATGGGACTTATAAACAAAGACATTGGCAACCTTAAAACACTGGACCCCACCCAGTTTGGGTTTGTGAAGGGCCAATCTTGTCTCCTGAACCTGATTGACTTCTTCTAATCAGTCTCCAGAGCCGTCTACGAGGATAAGGCAGTACACACAGCTTATCTGGACCTTGCCAAGGCCTTTGACACCATCCCCCACTCTGGAATCATAGATAAACTTACTAAGCTGGGCATTAATCCCTACGTCACTTGATGGGTTGCCAACTGGCTTACTGTCAGAACCCACAATGTAAAAGTAGCTGACTCCAAATTAAGCTCCAGACAAGTGACAAGTGGCGTACCTCAGGGTTCAGTCCTGGGACCTCTCTTGTTTGGCATCTACTTCTCTGAAGTACAGGCCAACACTAAGGGACTCTGGCTAACAAAGTTCGCAGATGACTGCAAACTGGGAGCCATTATTGAATCCCCAAATGATGTTGATACTCTACAAAAGGGCCTTACAGAAACAGATGCTTGCTGCCCGAGCCATGGGCTCAAGCTCAATGCCAAGAAATATATAGTTATCCCCTTTGGGAAAAAATATGTACCCGTGAATTACCACATAGGTGGCAGTACACTAAACACCGAAAGTGTGATAAGAGACTTAGGGACACAGGTGGACAGTGGTCTCACCTTCAATAACCACATCGCCACAACAGTCAGAAAATCACTAAGGGCTTTTCATCCAGAAAAAAGGAGGTCATTGTCCCACTGTACTCATCCGTCATTAGACCCATTATAGAATACAATGCTCCATTTGGTATGCACCTTTCAAGACATCTGCAACAACTGGAAAGGTCACAGAAATGCCTCACTAAAGGAATCACAGGCCTAAAGCAGATGCCCTATGCTGACTGCCTTAAAAAACTCCAGCTATACTCTGTTGCATATCGTCTACTCTGAGGCGATCTCTGCTTAGCTTCTGCACCTCCTTTCCCCTTTCCACTTTACAAAAAAAGAAAAAAAAAATTTCTAAGCTTGTTTCCTGCCTTTCCTATAAGTTTACTGGTCCAGATACAGATTTTCTGTAACCAGGACTGTTTGTAAGCTTCTGAGCCCCCAAGCCTTTCTGTGTTGGAGGGAAGCCTTCTAGCTTAATTTTGTTTTTTAGAACTAGCCAGTTTTCTAGTTTCAGCACTCAAATCTGTTTTTTTTGAGCTCAGCACTTGTTCAGAACTCATTGTAAGTACTCAATAAGCTACAAATTACTACAGCACTCAACTTTCCTCACTTGTCTAGAGGAAAACAGTTTTTAGTACTTAATAAATAAGCACCTATCCAGGCATGTCTAAGGGTCAGCTCCCAGTGTTTTCTCCTGTCTACCTGATGAATTTGGGCATCTTGGGGCAATGCAGCAATTGCCTCATGTACACAGACAACCCTCTCCTCCTACCACCCAACACTACATCCTGTGAGAGATGCACTTATATAACCAAACTGGAAGCAAAGCTCTCTTTACCCAAGACTGGACTAGACAAACAAGAGGAGAAGGTAAACACTTGCACCACACCACACTCTTCACATAGTCCCTCAAAACCTACACCACCAAAACACACACATAGAAACACAGAACACACACCTACATTCGTGGAGGCTCTCAAAAAAATCTACCCAAGCAACAGGGACCTCCAAAGAAGCAACACAACCAACCTCCCCCCCCCCAACACAACCCAAATGACACAGAGCCCACAAACTCAGTGTGCCACTCAACCACAGCCCATAAGGCATAGCAACGTACCTAACACTCTAGTCATAAGTGACTCTATAGTCAGGCACACTGATGTTCCACTCACCAAGCTAAACGAGGAGAAAGTCACTGTCAGCTGCCTGTCAGGTGCCAGGATCCGCCACATAATACATGCAATCAGGTCACTCCACAGCAAGTACAAATATGACTCTGTCATTGTCCATGTTGGTGTGAATGACCTGAGATGTACCTCCCTGGACTACATAAAAAGAGACATGGAGGAGCTTTCTGATCTTGTAGCCCAGGCAGGTATAACCCTAGCCCTGAGTAGCATCCTGCCATCACCCAGAATGATACCACAGTACAAGGACAAAATTATTGACTTCAACAATTGGCTAAGCTTCTGGTGTCATTCTAAGGGGATTCAGTATCTGTCTGCCTGGGATGACATGATCGACAAACCGCGATGCTTTGCCAGAGATGGCCTGCACCTGTCGTCCTTGGTATTCCAGATACTGGCTAAGGCTCTTGCCACCCCTATAGTGCCTTTTTGGGCAAGATTCAAATGACAAATTCACCACCGTAACAGGTACAAGCAAGCAAAATCTGAGGGTAATGCTACTCAATGCTAGAAGTCTAAACCTCAAAATGCACTCACTCGAGGCACTCCTTAAAATGGAGAACATCGACATCTGTGCAGTGACAGAGACCTGGTTCAAGGCTCCAGAGAGCACCCCTGCATTACCAGGCTATAATTCATACCACTGAACCAAGGTAAAAACAAACTAGTAAGAGACGACCAGGATGTTCAAGCAGTCGGGGTTTGCCACAGCAAATTCACAGCAAATTCACAGTAATTTCATTCACCAATATTTCCACGCTGAAGGAAATATTCCAATTCCACAGCTATAATGGATATTTATTCTTTGAAACAGACACGAAAACAGTACACAGTTAACAGTTTACCCGGGTTTCGTCCGCCAAGACGAACTTCATCAGAATGAATAATCTAACTGCTGCATCACTTAAAAACACAGATCCCACCTAATTATTCAATTAAACTATGAATGAAACCCTGGTAAACTGTTAACTGTGTACTGTTTTCGTGTCTGTTTCAAAGAATAAATATCCATTATAGCTGTGGAATTGGAATATTTCCTTCAGCGTGGAATTATTGGTGAATGAAATTACTGTGAATATAATTCATACCACACCATTCGACCACCTAACTTGGACTGAAGCACTGAAGGCGGAGGCGTGTCCATATTCATTAAGGATACCCACACCTCCAGGCTAGTTGCTCAGCATAATGCATCTGAGATTATCCAAGTGCAACTAACTCTGGGCAAGACCGCAATGCAAATTGTAGCTTGCTACAGTTCCCCCACCATGCCCCAGGATTCCCACTCCTCATTACTTGATACACTGGAAAATATTAGGGTACAACCTAACACCCTAATAATGGGCAATTTCAACTACCCCACCATTAACTGGGAAAACTACTCATGTACCAACTCTTGTGCTTAATGTTTTCTGGAATTCATAAATTCCAATGCCTTGGATCAACTTATGCACACCCCCACCAGTGGCAGCAATATCCTAGACCTGATCATTACCAACATGGGCAACCGATGTTCCACACCAGAGGTCAATTCCTCGTTGGTCAGTTCCGACCACAAGCAAACCACCCTAAACATCCACATCCCAGCCCCACCCCCCATTAGGGAAACCACCGTAAAAAATTTCTCCAAAGCCAACTTCACGCTTCTTAAGACAGAAGTGGCAAACTTCACGACACCCATGCTGAAAGACAATAGAGATACGACTGCTGAATCCTATACAATTGCACTTTATAAGCACTTACACGAGTGCATGGATCGTGCAATCCCTAACAGAACCAAGATGCTATCCTTCAAAAAAAGGAAGCCAATCTCGTGGTCCCCTGCTATAAACAAACTCTACAACAGAAGAAAGAAACTGTTGCAAAAAAGAGTAAAATCCCATGATTGGAGGAACTCCATGGTCAGCCTCAGTAAGAAGCTGAGATCCCTCATAAAATCCTCCAAAGCTAGTTACAAAAATGAAATCACCACTGATTCTAAAGACAACCACAAAGCATTCTATAGCTATGTCAAGACTCTCAATGGTAACACTCAGATCTGCTCTGAGTTACAGCACAATGGCACTAAATATACAGAACCAACTGATATTGCCAACATCCTGGCAGATAGGTTCAGTGCTAACGTTACCCCTCTCTCATCCCCTAAAGGGCCCATCTCTATACTGGAATGCAAAGTACCTGTAATCACGGCTGCACAGGTAAAAAACATTCTCTCCAAAGCCAAGAACACAGCATCCATGGGACCTGACAACATCCCAGGCTGCGTTCTACATGAACTACAGAATGAACTGGCACCCCACCTAAGTACCATGTTCATTTATAGCCTCACCTCAGGCTTTGTGCTCACTGAATGGCACACAGCAATAGCTATCCCACTCCGCAAAGGGGGAGCCACCACAGACCCCAGGAACTACCGCCCGATTACCTGACAAGCCTGGTCTGTAAGGCTATGGAGCGTATCATCATGGAACTTATAAACAATGACATTGGTAATCTCCAAACTTTGGACCCAACCCAGTTTGGGTTTGTAAAAGGCAGATCATGTCTACTAAACCTGATAGACTTCTTTGAAGCAGTCACCAAAGCTGTAGATGAGGGTAAGGTGGTACACACAGCCTATCTAGATCTCGCCAAAGCTTTTGACACCATCCCCCACTCTGGAATTATAGACAAACTCACTAAACTAGGTATAAATCCCTATGTCACAAGATGGGTTGCTAACTGGCTCACTGACCGAACACACACTGTGAAAGTAGCAGACTCTAAATCCAACTTCAGACCAGTGACAAGTGGAGTACCACAGGGTTCAGTCCTAGGTCCTCTCCTGTTTGGTATCTATTTCTCTGAAGAACAGGCTAATACAGAAGGTCTTTGGCTAACAAAGTTCGCAGATGACTTCAAACTAGCAGCCATAATCAAATCTCCTAACGATGTGGACATCCTACAAAAGGTCCTCACTGAGACAGATGCCTGGTGTCAAAGCCATGGCCTCAAGCTCAATGCCAAAAAGTGCATTGTCATCCCTTTTGGTAAAAACTCTGTATCCATGAACTACCACATAGGCGGTCATCTACTTAACACCGAAAGTGTGATAAGAGACCTTGGGACACAGGTAGACAGTAGTCTCTCCTTTGATAATCACATTGCCACAGTAGTCAGGAAATCCTTCTACGTGGCGCACCACATCACAAAAGGTTTCTCATCCAGGAAAAAAAGAGGTCATTGTTCCCCTCTACTCATCACTCATTAGACCCATTATAGAGTACAACGCCCCTTTTGGTATGTACCTTACAAGACATCTACAACAACTGGAAAGGCCACAGAAATACCTCACAAAGAGGATTACCAGCCTCAAACAGATGCCCTACGTAGACCGCCTAAAAAAACTCCAGCTTTACTCTGTCGCATATCGCCTACTCAGAGGTGATCTCTGCCTAACATACAAAGCTATGTCAAACCCAGAGCTGTTGTACATGCTCCATGTAAAGAAATCCCAATCCCTCCGAGCTACATGTTCTAGGGATCTAAATCTTGTCACCATAACAAACAGAACATGCTGGAGGGATAGATTCCTGTCTCAGAGACTTCCCATACTCTGGAACAAACTACCTATCTATATCAAACAAAGCTCCTCATTAGCACTCTTCAAGAAAAATCTTGATGATTGGATGGGAGATAGGAAATTCACCCTGGGGATCACTTCTGTGGCTCTGCTTGACAGGGGCACAGTAAAATAATTTTCTTGGGTGGCAAAAGAAATCCCAATCCCTCAGAGCCACACACTCCAGGGATCTAAACCTTGTCATCACAATAAACAAAACATGCTGGAGGGATAGGTTCCTGACCCAGAAACTCCCCAGACTCTGGAATAGACTGCCCATACATGTCAAGCAGAGTACCTTTTTGACCCTCTTCAAAAGGAACCTTGATGATTGGATGGGAGAAAGGTAATTCACCCCAGGGATCATGTTAGTCGCCCTGCTAGACAGGGGTCCAGGGAGGTAAATAGTGTTGGAAGAAATAGCCAGGGAATTGTTATGGCTAGGCTTGTATAGGCCCTATGGCCGATAGCCTAGTACCAACCTATGAACCTATGAAAAAGGACACCTAATGCAAATCAATAGAAGACGATCAATGTGCAGAGAATATGTTAAACAAACTATTAATAGTGTGCATACTTAACATCTAATTTTATAAAAACAATAATTAAAATCTGTTGCTTTCTCTCCCCATTATTTTTGGCTTTGAACAGCTTTTATGAGCTAAGAGATTGAGAGGTATGTTGTGCAACAGCAGTTATTCCATTGTTTTGGAAGATTTCCCAACTTTAACTCAATGCAGCCATGATGTTTGTATATACAAGTTTTGGGTGATTTGAAGGGCTTGCCCCTCATATTGGAGGGTGCTGGAGCATTGCACCCTACAAAAAGCACTTGCAGTTTTCTTTGTTGCTCTCTTGTGTTTATGGTATTTTTAGTCACTTTATAGCAGAATTAAAATAGTTGGTCTAGTTTTAGACAAAATGTGATTCTATTAAGTGAATTTTGTACCAAATGTGATTTCTAACATCATTTCAGCCAGTTGTGATTCTACTACTTGTATTTTCCAGCAAACATATATATATATATATATATATATATATATATATATATATATATATATATATATATATATATATGGGTCTACTTCATTTGCCCGAACTTCCAATTGCCCGACATCCATTTGCCTGACCCCATTTGACCGAAATTTCATTTGACCGACAAGTATTATTGGAAAGAAAATGGGATATGATGCCCCCTTCCCACTGTAGTGTGACCCTGGAGTTAGAATATATAGTTGGGGGGCACAGCCCCCCACAATGGGGGGTATGGGGGCGAAGCCCCCCACTTACTTTTGTTTTACTAAGCAATATTAAAGCAAAACTAAACAATATCATACTTTCTCTGATCCTAGTGTTCAATAAACCAGTTTGGAATGAATCTGGCTGAATGATATAAATATAAATTCATAAAGCCTAATTTCATTACTGGATTATAACTGCAGGAGGCACATATGCTGTTTGTTTTATGGGTCTACAAATGGCAGCTGGATGTGGACAAAAGTGACAAGACAACTTCAGTGCAAGGGAGAACAACATGCTCCTTGATGTTCTCAGAGATGGTGGCTTGACACTTCTGGGCTGGACAGGCAAGGGTTAGAGTGACGGACTACGAAAGAACAAAGTTCATTACATTGCTGAAGCTTTTGTCTATGGTAGAACAATGTACACTTACCAAATGAAGGCCACTGAGGAAAAAGACTATGCCCTTTATCAGGTCCTATGACATAGTTGCTCCTTGGAGTGCAACCCTTGCTGGCCTCATCAACAGTCTGAGAGACATGAAGCAGTTCTATTTGACAGCTATACATCATTTGGAGCTGTTATTGATGCTTGCATGACTGCTGCACATTGAAGTATGTAACATGATGGCTGTTGTCCATATCTGCATTCATTCATCTTTGGTTAAATATTTTCCATTGTCAACTGCCTATGTGCCTTTTGTACCCATGAAAGAACACATTGTCCAAGAATATCATTCAGGTAATGACTGTTTAGGCATGTAGTTTCATATAATGTGCCACTAATGTTGATTATGAAGTAGGTGGTGACTTGTGAACGAGGAAGTTTTCACTGCAGGTGCATGTCATTACAGCTCTGTTGGAAGCACTTTAAGGCAGAACTGCAGTAAGAAATAGCTGGACCTTTGGCAGAATATGTCATATGGGTGTGGTATCCGACACGTGACATTGGCCAACAGTGAGTATTGAATCTTGGCTAGAATTGGTTTGCTTAATGTTGCCAATGCAGACACCACAGTTGGTGACACATGAGTATATTGCCCAGGCCCAGTACTGGCTACTGTATCATTGGCTGTCCATACCTCTGATGGTGGTAAACAGATGCTGGATGATGATGCGTTAGAATTATACCTAACAGCCACTGAAATTCAGAACATATCTGCTAGGCATAGAGCTACTGCACCTATTTCTGTCAGTGTCTGCCATTCTAGCAGTTACCAGGTTCGAGGTTGAGGTTGTCCACATTTAGATGGACTCTAATTTAAGTTACCCTAGTGGTGATATATCTGCCAGTGGAGGAGCAACTTAAGTCACAAATGTGTAGGAGCTGGTAAGAGTCTTTTCCTGTGACTACCATTTCTGTTACAACCCTTGATATGTCTGTGCATCAGCTCTTGCCTGTGGCATGCCGCAAGTGCTTTACTTGGGTATGCCAGAGTCCCAGACAGGCAACATTAGAGCCATACTCAATCTGATTCTTTTGCCTGACACCATGCATGATAACACAGAGTGACTCCAATGTGAAAGATGCAATGCATTCAGAATGTGAACAAACATTTGGCTTCTAAATGTGGCCAACATTCTCAATGACACTTAGGTACACCACTGTGAACTGCTGCAGAACGCACTTAGCCATAACAAGCATTTGGTCTTTTCTGCATATTTCAGGAAGATTGTGACATACTCTCTCATGGCCAGCACATAAATGGCATGGGTGTACAAGGGTGTTGACGTGGTATTTCACAGGCAGCTGCCTTGCAGCACCTAATAGTTAGCAGTAGGGGTTCAGAAGGCATTGTGGTTAATAGCCCTGCAATCCATATTACACAACAGTGATCATGCTCTTCAAAAATCCACATCAGTCTTAAGAAAAATGACACAGGCATTCTATATAATAGCACAATAATATGTAACTCCTGTGCAGGAGGCAGAACCCATTCACAGGTGTTCTAGGTGAGGATGCACTATGTACTTAGGAATTCACCAAGTGGACAACATAACTGCATTGTTATGCACTATTAAAGGTTTGTAGGTTATGACAACATGACTATGGCATGCTCACTATTCTGAGAGTGCATGGCTATGTTGGTTTTTCAGGCTATTGTCTGTCCTAATGATGACAACTGTGCCAAAAACACTTTCAGGTTGGCGTTCACACTGTACAAAAGGCATGCAGTGGCCAGCATATTCATCAAGGTAACATCCCTGATATAAACATTGTATTTGTTAGGCTGGATCATGATTATATTCTAGTCATGGTATAAAACTGTTTAAGAGATAATATCAATGTCACTTGCTTTTGCACATAATGTACCTGATGTCATCTTGCAGGTACATTTGGTGACTTCCTGCCCTTGTTACTGTCCTATACAACCTCTTTTATGAAGTTTTCGGATCCATGTGCCTGGATAAGTACAGACACATGGATATGGAAATGGTACACAGTAGAATAAAAATGTAATGTAGTGTTACATTTTAGGACAAGACAATGAAAACAGATTATTTATGATCTACATTTAATGCAGTTTGTTCCAAAATATTATAGCAGATTTTTTTTGGGTAAATTGAGAGGTTCCCAATAAGCACAAGAGGTTCTTTGAAGTGTAACAAGCAGTAGAGCAGACTGTGGTTATACCAGGAGGAGCATGAGAGCTAGTCAGTGAGTAGAGATGCTATAGAGAGAGTAGAGTGTATGACACCCAGTCAGTGAGTAGAGATTCTATAGAGAGAGTAGAGTGTATGAGCGCCAGTCAGTGAGTAGAGATGCTATAGAGAAAGTAGAGTGCATATGAGCCAGTCAGTGAGTAGAGATACTATAGAGAGAGAAGAGTGTATGAGAGCCAGTCAGTGAGTAGAGATGCTATAGAGAGAGAAGAGTGTATGAGAGCCAGTCAGTGAGTAGAGATGCTTTAGAGAGAGTAGAGTGTATGAGAGCCAGTCAGTGAGTAGAGATGCAATAGCGAGAGTAGAGTGTATGTGAGCCAGTCAGTGAGTAGAGATGCTATAGAGAGAGTAGAGTGTATAAGAGCCAGTCAGTGAGTATAGATACTATAGAGAGAGTAGAGTGTATGAGAGCCAGTCAGTGAGTAGAGATGCTATAGAAAGAGTAGAGTGTATAAGAGCCAGTCAGTGAGTATAGATACTATAGAGAGAGTAGAGTGTATGAGAGCCAGTCAGTGAGTAGAGATGCTATAGAGAGAGTAGAGTGTATAAGAGCCAGTCAGTGAGTATAGATACTATAGAGAGAGTAGAGTGTATGAGAGCCAGTCAGTGAGTAGAGATGCTATAGAAAGAGTAGAGTGTATAAGAGCCAGTCAGTGAGTATAGATACTATAGAGAGAGTAGAGTGTATAAGAGCCAGTCAGTGAGTATAGATACTATAGAGAGAGTAGAGTGTATGAGACCCAGTCAGTGAGTAGAGATGCTATAGAGAGAGTAGAGTGTATGAGCGCCAGTCAGTGAGTACAGATGCTATAGAGAGAGTAGAGTGTATGAGAGCCAGTCAGTGAATGGAGATGCTATAGAGAGAGTAGAGTGTATGAGAGCCAGTCAGTGAGTAGAGATGCTATAGAGAGAGTAGAGTGTATGAGACCCAGTCAGTGAGTAGAGTTGCTATAGAGAGAGTAGAGTGTATGTGAGCCAGTCAGTGAATAGAGATGCTATAGAGAGTAGAGTGTATGAGCGCCACTCAGTGAATAGAGATGCTATAGAGAGTAGAGTGTATGAGAACCAGTCAGTGAGTAGAGATACTATAGAGAGAGTAGAGTGTATGAGCGCCAGTCAGTGAGTAGAGATGCTATAGAGAGTAGAGTGTATGAGAACCAGTCAGTGAGTAGAGATACTATAGAGAGAGTAGAGTGTATGAGCGCCAGTCAGTGAGTAGAGATGCTATAGAGAGTAGAGTGTATGAGAACCAGTCAGTGAGTAGAGATACTATAGAGAGAGTAGAGTGTATGCGAGTCAGTCAGTGAGTAGAGATGCTATAGAGAGAGCAGAGTGTATAAGTACCAGTCAGTGAGTAGAGATGCTATAGAGAGAGTAGAGTGTATGAGCGCCCGTCAGTGAGTAGAGATGCTATATAGAGAGTAGAGTGTATAAGTACCAGTCAGTGAGAAGAGATAATATACAGATAGCAGAAATGCCCAGGAGAGAGACTGAGAGAGACAGCATTTAGGTTATTCCAGGAATTGTGCAAGAGCATAGCCAAGCATTTAAATGTAGTTTGAATGTTGTTTAGTTTTCTAATATTGTAAGAGAGAGAGTGGGGTATGGAATTCCAGGTTTTGTAGAGGGGGTAGTGTAGGGAGTCTCCAGCAGTATTGTTTGATTTACCTAAGTTATCAACATTTTGTCAGAGGAGCATAGTGATTTTTTGGGACTGTAGAGTTAGAGAACATTGGGCCAGATTCAGGAAGCCTCCGTGTAAGAGTTATAACTCTTACACGGAGGCTGCAGTTAAACTGTGTGATGTCAGCATGTCATGCATATGCATGAGGTGCATGAGGCATGCTGAATCACACCAGTAACTCTTACACGGTCCGTGTAAGAGAGTAGGGGGCATGTCTGTAGGCTAAGATCTGCAAGTGGACACGCCCCCGGAAAACTATAATGGCTGAAAGTAAACAGCCACGAGAAAGGCCATGAAAATGTGAATAAACACACTATACAACACATGCCCCGACTGGCCATCAGTGTATAAAGTGAAGAGATGTCATAAAAGTAAATGAAAACCTTATTTTTTTGTTAAACCCGTAAATGTTTGCTACTGTGTGCGGGTGTGCTACTAAGCGCAATCACAGTTAGCAGTCAGGGAAAAGGATATAAGAACTAAATATGCAAAGTAAGCCAAGAAATAATAGCTTAGTGGTAGAGTACCCGCCCTATGTGTAGGCAAGCAGGGTTCGAGCCCCTACAACAACCTTTTTTTTATTTTTGTAAATAAGCACTAAAAAGCCCCAGACAGTATTGTACAAATGTAAATGTATTCCCTTTTGTAAAATGGAATGAAACAGAGCATATATTTTGAAGTAACATAAGAATAAAAATAGTCAGAAATGTACTGATAGCTAAGCTGCCGTGAGGCAGAGTGCCCGTAGCCGAGTAGTGTTTAAAAAGCTGCAAACTGCGTGCCCGTTGCCAAGCAGCGGATAAACAGGCTGAAACTGTGTGCAATTAGCTGAACATGTGTGTCACTAGCCAATTAAGATTTATCCCAGCGCACACCGTTTGCGCCGCTCCCAAGCTAACTGCCAGTGCGCATCGTTACCTCAGCAAGCGAAAGCAGACCAGGTTTAAAGTGCTTAAAAGTGCTTTTGGCATGTTTGATTGACAGGTCTTCAACTCATTTCTGTCAGGAAAAGCAAAAAGCAGTTGCCAGATTCGAACACAGGATACCATGCACTAGAGTCAAGGAACTAAACCACCAAGCCATGACAGCAATACCTAGAAAAGCAGAAATAGCATATATATGGGATAAAACCCAGAATGGAGCATGAGAAAGCATTTTCAGTGAAGTAGATACAATTCCAAAATGGCCAATCAGAGAAATGGGCGGAAAAAGCGGCATATAAGCCCCATAGGCGGAATACACAGCATAACTGATTGTAGAACAGACTTGCAGTCAGCATGAGTGCAGTAGGTGAGGGGCGTTGCTTTCGAGCACAGCGTTGGGCGTTGAGGAGTCCAGATACATGGTCTGGCTCCTTGTCCATAATCACGAGGCCCAACTCATGCAGGGCCAGGTCTCATGGGGAGTATATAGGGCTGAGGCGTGGGACCAGTTGGCTCGTGAGCTGACCAGTGCGACTGGCATTCCACGCACTGGTGAGCAGGTCCGTCACCACCATGCGGACCTGAAGAGACGCAAGCAGGACCAATTGAACCGTTGGATCCAGGAGGCCCGGCAAATGCCCAACGGCCCACGACAGAGTAAGTCAGATTTTATACATGTATGTAAGGATTTCAACCAGCTGATACCATGGAGATGTGTAGTCCAATATTATTCCCTTTGTATTACAGCTGCAGGTGTCCGCTCTGCGAATGTCGAGATGCACGCCAGAAGGCTGGTGCGGCTGCGCCACCATGCAGGTTAGTAACCCCACCCAGTACTTGTAAATAAATATTATTATGTACCATGTATCAGAACAGTGCAGTGTATTGATTAAAAGTAATATAATGTGCAATCAGGAATTGAGCGTCTGCAGGTATGGCTGCAACAAGTTCATCAGTATGCAAGTGTAACTGGAAATATAATTGATAGGATTAAACAGTGCTGTAATACAGATGTCCCATCATTAATTAAATATACTGTAACCTGCAGTATAGTCTCAAGAGTACAGCTTCAGAATCTGAGGTAGTCACATGTCAGATATATCCCTGTTGAAATGCTGAATCATGACAGAAGTGAGGCTGTTGGAAAGTGTTTGAATCACCACAGGTCTAATATGTGAACAAAGCCTAGAAGTACCAACCTGAACTGTGAAGTTGCAGAATGTGTGAGAGTGACAGAAAGGCTCATGTATGAATAAAGAAAGTAGTAATAACCCCTGAATATATAAGCCTCAGTGTGTTTTCACAGAACTAAATGCATGTGGGAAGTACAAATTAACATCCCAAACTGATTTCAGTGTGTCTGAATCTGAATGTCTAGCTCAAAATCTGTATATGGTGATAACAGTAAACAATTTGCAGATAGAATGAATGATTATCTGACAGACTAAACAGCCATAGTTGTCCCCTGTCCTGTCATCAAAGTGTAGCAGGATGATGTATCTGATCAAATTCAAAATAAGTAGGATAGTGATGTATGTGTAACAGGTGTAGCATGACAGTCAAATAAAGATTATTTTGAAACATCAGCCTCAACTTAATTGTGTATCTATGATAAATGTGAATTAATGTTTAACATATGAATGTGTCATCACTTTCTATCCCCACCCAACCCTGTAATTCCATATAACAACATCCACTAAATAATGGTATGTGAACATTTCATTAATCATGGACATTTGTCCGTTCCAAACATATATGCATGTCTGTTCGTGCATGTGCCCTGTTTATACCTGCAAATACGATGGCCTGTTGCCATTAATCAACCCTGCATGTCGTTTGACTGTGTTTTGCTGTTCAAATAATGCATGTGATATTGATATGCCCCTTGTTCAATGGTGTCCATATCTGGGTGTTTGTTTGATGGGAATACCAATGCATGCTGTTACAACTAATCTGAATGGAATAAAATGCCACTAACCCAAACTAACATAACTACTCACAAACCTAGAACGCTTGGGAAGGCAGGTCCCAGCGGACCCACCTCTCCCACCTCAGCTGGTGACTGCACCTGGCACTAGTGCCCAGGCGGACCCCCTCCGGTGGCCCTGTGCCACCTTGGTGGAAGCTGCAGGGGATGGGGCCCGTCCCCTCTGCAAGTGTGGCCGGAGGGGTTCGTCCACTCACCCTCCGGTGTGTCCGGTCTGTGGTGCGTGGGGAGATCCAAGACACTGTTCTTGGACCCCACGCCAGCTCGAGGCTCGTGTGGCACAGCTAACGGCCCGGCCGTTGCCCGCCTACACAGCCCCAGCACAGCCCGTCCTGGGCTGTGAAGGAACAGTGGCAACTGCCTATGGGTGTGGGTATCAGTTCCACTGTTGCCATCTGTGGGCTCGTGCATCTCAGCTATCCCAACCTCCGTCCCGTCAATTGTGTAACCCCCACGTGTGTCATACACCGTCCCTGTATCGTCTTGTCTGTCTTGTCTGTTAACCTACCCAACCTACCTCCCAGCTTTACCGACTTCCTTCACCTGTCATACCACTCTCACCTGTAAAAAAAAAACAAAAGGGCTCTCTGTCCCACAAAAAATTACGCCCCATACATAGCTGTCCATGTCGCAGACATGTCCGCTGGACATCTAAACTGTTAATTACAATTGGCTGTACAACAAATATTAATGTTGTCCTGACACCTCTCTCAGAGGTGGAAGGTTTCAAATGTCTCACCAAAATACATAGAAATATACAGCTGTTGCTGCAAAGACATGGGCATCTATGGGCCTTACCTACACCCTTCCTGCAAATCCACCCTTCTTTCCCTACTGGCTTACCCTCTTTGTGACCCCTTTTCACCACTTTCCTGTCACCCCTTTTTCTTTTCTTTCAAAGAAATAAGCGCGGTGTGCGCTTGTGTTAGCGGAGCTCACCACCAGTCGCATCGTGAGCTCAGCAAGCGAGCAGACCTGGTTTAAAGTGCTAAAAAGTGCCTTTATGGCACTTTGATTGACAGGTCCTGTACTCAGTTCCAAATTTTGCTAAGAAAACTAAATTCCCACTGTCAGTCTCGAACCCAGGACCTTGGTAACATTAGTCCGTATGACCTACCACTAAGCCATGCCTGCTTTACAAGAACACACTGCTAAAATAAATATAACATGTAATAGTAGGAATCAGTATAAAGGTAATATAGGAGATGTACTATCCAAAGCATGTTTGGTAGAGTTTTAATGGCCAAATTACTGGATTCCCATACTAGTTCAGTGTGAGCAGAAACAGCACTGCTACCTGTTAGCTTGTACATAATAATGTAAGGTAATGTACATATGTGAAGGTATGTATATCTACACATACATATATATAAATATATATTAATACATATGAAATATAATCGTAGGTCTCAGTAGCCATACACACTCACTACAGGAAAAAGTTAACATAATTGCTGCAACCTGAATCTGCAACACAGCCTGACCCCTGTGTGACCTACTTACCCTTCTAACTGCTTACAGGTGGCCTCAACACTTTGATTGACAGGTCCTGTACTCAGTTTGAAAGTTTGCAAAGTAAAAAATTCCCACTGTCAGTCTTGAAACCAGGACCTAGGTAACATTAGTCTGTTTGACCTACCACTAAGCCATGCCTGCTTTGGAAGAGCACACTGCTAAAATAAATATAACATGTAATAGTAGGAATCAGTATAAAGGCAATATAGGAGATGTACTATCCAAAGCATGTTTGGTAGAGTTTTAATGGCCAAATTACTGGATTCCCATACTAGTTCAGTGTGAGCAGAAACAGCCCTGCTACCTGTTAGCTTGTACATAATAATGTAAGGTAATGTACATATTTGAAGGTATGTATATCAACACATACATATATATAAATATATATTAATACATATGAAATATAATCGTAGGTCTCAGTAGCCATACACACTCACTACAGGAAACAGTGAAGATATATGCAGCAACCAGAATCTGCAACACAGCCTGGCTCCTGTGAGACCTACTAAGCCCTTTAACTGCTTAAAGGTGCCTCTAGCACTGTGATTGATAGGCCCTATACTCAACCCAAAAGCAGAATATGAGCATACTAGTAGGCCCTACCACAAGACCATTGTAACACTAGTCTGTATGACCTACCACTAAGCCATGACTCTCATACAGGAATATAGTGCTAAATAAGTGGAACATGTAATAGTAGGAATGAAGATAAAGGCAATATAGTATGTCTACTACCCAAAGCATGTCAGGCAGACTTTTATAGTCCCAATTACTGGATTCCCATACTAGAGTAGTGTTAATGGAAACAGCCCTGCTAATTGTTAGCTTGTACCCAATAATGTCAGCTAATGTACATATATGAAAGTATGTATATGTACACAGATATATATATATATATATGCATATAGCAATACATATGACATATAGTTGTAGGTGTCAGTATGCATACACACTCACTACAGGGAACAGGCAAGATAAATGCAGCAACCTGAATCTACAACACAGCATGAAGCATGGGAGATGTACTAACCTTCACACTCACAGAACACTGTCAACAGCATACCAGCATGGTCCACGCCCTACAATCTGAAAGGGCAACGCCTATCTCACATACCCTTTTATAGCAGTGTCCTAAAATCACAGTGAGACATGCAATTAGTACGCACCCAGCTGCTTGCAATTAGCAAATGCTGCCTTACAATTGGTGCAGAGGCCATCACATGGATCCATGCAGATACCTACAAAAGTATTCAGTACCCACACTCCACTCATGCAATACAGTCATTGCACTAACCGAATGAGAAAGAGAGAGAGAGAGACAGACAGAGAGAGAAAAATATATATACTGACAACAAGCAGCAAAACAGCAGCAGCAGCAGCAGCAACAGCAGCAAAATACAAGCAGCACGACTGACTCACCAAAGCTGCCACAAACACAGGTAATGCAAAGTAGCAGGTTAATCCTGTGTATACTGTGACACCTCAAATGTATCATAGTTCACTATCAATAGGTATGTCCATGAGATAGGTTGTGTGTAGATAGTCATGAAATATAAACATATGTAAAATTGTTGTACATGTGGGCCATAACTAACACTTCCATAGCTTAGAACACAAGGCCAGTTGTGCATATGATGCAGTAGTTCCCAGGGTCAGTAGAGGTTCCTCCTCATTGGTGTGGGACCACTGTGTATGTATGGCACTGTTCAGGTACATATCCTGTAGTATGGCCATGGATTAATATCAGTCTGTCATGTGGTGCTATGTCCTCCAGGGGTGAATGTAGCACACATCCAGGGATACCATTCCGTAACAGTGATGATATGTGTTCTGCAATGATGAGGGTGGCTCTCACCTGGACATGTGAGAGGATAGGGAGGTTACAGTCATCTGGGATAAGTAATAACACGTGTGTAGGACAATGGGGGTACCTGCACCTCACCTGTCTGCAAGATTGTTGGCAATATCTGTGCATTTGGTGAATGTGAAGCATCTTAACACTGCAGACAACAGATGCCTTCCGTCATGTGAATCTGCCCTGTGCTGCAGTAGCCTCCTACTATTGTTATACAATATGCCTGTATCTGTAGTCCACTGGACAGGATTAATAAGTGGTGTGCAGTTGTTCTGGGTTAGATAACTGTGTGCACAGTACATGCAGTATGTGGGATGTCTGTGGTAAGCATATGCAAATGTGCTGGCGGTGTGTGTTGTGGCTTCCACTGGCCCAGTGGGCTGCATGGATAGCATCACTGTCATAACTACTGAATAACTGTGTAATCACATGCATACATAGCAAGGTAGTGTATTGTGCTTGTGGTGTTGTTCAGATATGTATATCCAGGCTGAGTAATTTGTGTCCACATCACAGTGTTGGATGGCAGCACACATCCAGTATGTATGGATGAACACCCAGAATGTGTCACACGTGTCACCTGTGCAGGCGTATCTGGCCATTACCTGTGCATCCCCACAACACACACACATGCAACATATGGCAGAAGTACTATAGCAGTACACACATGTTCATAGGTTCATACTAGGCTATCTGCCCGAGGGCATTTACAAGACTAGCCCATAGTTTTGTGGCTTACGCCACCTTTAGTATGGGGAACCATACCCATTATTTTGCTGTGCCTCTGTCGAGCAGTGACACTGAGGTAATCCCTGGGGTATATCTGCGATCTCCCATCCATTGGTCAAGATTTCTCTAGAACAAGGCCATCGAGGTGCTCTGCCTCACATATACCGTGATTTTGTTCCACAGCATAGGGAGTCTTTGGTTGATGAATCTATCCCTCCAGCATGTCCTATTAATAGCCCGTGTGGAGGTTTAAGTCTCCTGGCCTTGTGGCTCTGATGGATCTAGATTTTTTAGGTGAAGCATATTCATCAAATCTGGGTCTGACATGGCCTTGTATGTTGGGCAAAGGTCACCTCTGAGCAAGCTGGCGACTGACTACAACATACATGGACATGCTGGAGGGCAAATTCTAACTGAGAGGCTCCTTTACTCTGTAATGAGCTCGAACAGTTGAGAATGAACAGTTCATAGGTTCATACTAGGCTATTTGCCCTAGGGCATTGGTAAGCCTAGTAGAATGTGTTTGTCTTTTGCCACCCAATCAGCAGTTATGCTGCTATGCCCTTGTCCGACTTTAGTATACTACGCCTCTGTCTAACAGTGACATAGAAGTGATACCTGGGGTACAACTATGATCTCCATCCACTCATCCAGATTCCTATGGAAGAGAGTCAATGAGGGACTCTGCCTAACCAGTAGTGTGAGCTCATTACAGAGTGAAGGGAGCCTCTCGGTTAGGAATATGCCCCTCCAGCATGTCCATGTATGTCAGTGCTGAGGTCCAGCTCTCCAGAGCATGTGGCTGTATGGGACTCTGATTGCCTGAGGTACATCACGTTCATTACTGCTAGGTAGGACATGGCTGTATATGGCATGCACAGATTGCCCCTGAACAGGCAGTATGCCACTGAGTCCAGCTGGATTCACTTTACCTGGGCAGCATATGACATCTGTGTGAGCCATTGCATCCCCTTGATGATGTACTGTTGTCCTGTACCAGTTGCTGTAGGTGTCTGGTTAGGTACATCCCAAAAGGTGCATTGTATGCAATTATAGGCCTGATGATGGATGAGTACAGAGGCACAATGACCTCCCCTGCCATACATGTGAATCAGTCATGATTAGCTGGGCTATATAACATGTCTGTCAATCCACGTTGCCCATGTGGTAGACAAATGACAGACTGCTACCATGTTTCTTCCCCAGGTCCCCAACTACGTCTACTGTACTCAATGGCCTAACACCTATGTTGTACTGTGCCACCAATGTGGAGGCGTGGGAATCTGCATTGAATACTGATACTCCCCCCCCTGTTCAAGTGTTGTGGCCGACAAGAATGGTAACAGCTATAACGTGGTAGTACTGGTGTGCTCCTGTGAAACCTGAAACAGGTTCATGTTACTGCACAGATATCGATGTCCATAATGCTAGGTAGGGTTTTGGGTGCGTGCATCCTTGGGTCTAGGCGTCCAGTGTTGAGTAGCATCACTCTTACTTCCTCATCCTTTGTGATACAAATGGATGTGGGTTTGCCTTATGAGCCTTGCCTAATACAGGCACAATGGGTGTAGCAGGAGGCTCTGCCAAATGTCAATAGGACTGTGGTGACAGGTGCAAGCTGTCCCTAGCAAAGCATACCACCCCAAGATGGCAGGGATTGGCACACCTGTGAATGACACCAGTATGTCAGTCAATTGTTGGAAGGGATAATTGTGCCTTGATATTGTGGCATTGTTCTAGGTGAGGGTAGGATGCTACTCAAGGTCAGGGTCAAACTGTCCTGGGCTACGTGCTCAGAGAGCTCTGTAATGTCTCATGTCATGTAGTCCAGGGAGGAATGTGTCAGGCCATTCACAGCAGCATGGACATTGACTGAGTCATACCTGTACCTGCCTTGGGGTTACCTGACTGTTTGTGTTATGTGGCAGGTCATACTGCCTGACAGGCTGCACACCGTGACCCTCACCTCGTTAAGCCTGGTGAGCGTGATGTGAGTGTGCCTGATCATAGAGGCACCTAGTACAGGTGTATGAGGTGTGTTGTTAACTGTTAATGGCTGTGAGTGTTCAGCACATTGGCTTTGTGTGATATGTGTTGCACATGTTAGTTCATGTGGTAGTGGTTGCCTGGATGTCTGCATAGGAGGTCTCTGCTGCATAGGCAGAGCTGTGGTCTGAGCCTACAAGTATGATCATGTGTGATCATGTGTTAGGTCCACTGTTGTGTTAGGTCTACGTGAGACTGGAAGTGTAGTGAGTGATCCCCTTTGCCACGTGACTGGTTATGGCGGTATTGAGTAGACAGAGCCTAGCCTCCAGTCTGGTATATGGTTGCATCACTCACATGAGTTTGAATTTGTCGTTAGGAGGAGGGGGTTGTCTGTGTACATGCATCTGTTCTAACATTGTCTCTGGAGTACCACACTCACCAGCTGGACTGAGGAGGGAACTGACAACTGACCTCTGGACATGCTAGAATACTATTGTGAACTCTGTAATCACTAATGATTGAAAACAAGGTGCAGTGGGGAGTGAGGGTGTACTGACATTACCTACAACTGCTGACTGACATAAAAGCGTCAGTGAGCAAATGCCAGGTAACCTAAGTGCAATGTGTCACAATGAAGTAAATGCAACAATGACAAGCAGTCACTTGCTGTCATGTGTAACATGGAAGAACGTACAGTAAGCAATGCAGATAACAGTAGTGAGTCACAGATGTGTTTTAAAGATGTGTACTATGTGGAAGTAGCATACCAGTGAAATAACAAGCTAACAGATAACAAGCATATAAACAAAGGTAGATGCAGGAGGCCTGGATGTAGTGTTTGCTACAACAAACAAGGTGTAGCAATGTCAGTAAGATACAGCTCAGATATGCATGCACTATAAACCTGATACCAGATGTCCCCAGCTATGAATGGCAGAGTACAGCCTATTGTCACACATGACTGCAGACCACAAACCTCGTTAATGTTAAATAACTGGCCTAAAGGACAACTGCCCATACCAGAAGTAATACACTTGTACACTGGGCCCACAATCAGCAGTTCCCAACTTCAATGGATGAAAGATATGTGTCCTGCCACCACAGTGCTTGCCACCAACCTCCCTAATGTAAAACAACTGGTCTGAAGGCCAAGTACTTAGTACAAATGACATAGAATGATAGCTACACTGTAATCAGGTTTTAACCAATCAGTAATAAGTAGAAGTTAACACTCCCTGTATAGAATGTGTACCATGTATTGTTGAGATACTATGCTGATAACCTGTTTGTGTACCTTTCCAGATAGACATGGCACGTAAGAGAAATCCGTGCTCTGCTGCAGAGGATGGCGTGATCCACCAGAGCCTGGTGCGTGAGTATGCCATCCTGTTTTCACGCACCACCCAGAACCAGCAGGAGAGGTCTGCACTGTGGCAAAGCCTTGTTAGCAGGATAAATGATGTTGGCATGCATGATAGGACATATGAGCAGGTGAGACATCACTGCAGTGATTTGATTAGAAATGTCTGCCAGCGTGCTGCAGATATCCGCAGGCAACAGGCTGCCACAGGTGGGGGGGTGGCCACACATCCCCCCCTCACCAGACAGGAGGGGCTACTGCTAAGTGTTGTGGATCCAGCCCCAGAACAACATCTGCCATCATGCATCATGATGGAGGTTGGATCCACACATCAGCAAGACAGTGAGCGTGCAGGTAAGATGCCATATTCATTTATTGTTATTACTTTTACATTTGTTGACCCATATAGTCTAGCTGGATATGAGTTCATTTTCAGTAGAGGCATGTGGAGAAAAGCTCCACACATAACGTAATAAAGGCAGACAGACAAGTTGTCAATACAGACAGCCAACATAATAGAATTGTACAGCAGCCTGTTAATTAAATAAACATACATGTAAGGAAGTCAAACAGTTTATAGTCATACACAATGTACCGTTGGTTTCAAAGCAATCCTACCTAAAGCATAATGGTTATGCAATAAGGCAAAAGCCATATACAAAATAGTTAGGGCTCAGAAGGGTAGAGAAGTAGGAGTATGACAGATACAATGATATGGAAGAGGCAGGAGTCAAGAAGGGAAGTGAGGAAAAGAAGGAAGACAGTCAAGAGGAGGTGGGAGGGATGGGAGAAGTAGGTCAGAGCATAGAAGGACATCAAGGTGAAAGAAACAGGGTAGAAGCCAGTTTCTATGCACAATGAGGGGTTAAAGGTGAATAGAGCATAGGGAGAGGGACATTAGCCTGGACTCCAAGAAGAACAAAGCCAGTGGTTTTGGAAGTACAATTTGAGTTGACGTTTGAAGACAGGTACGGGTGAGATTAGAGTTAACTCCTGGTATGTACATATGACTGTTCTGTGCGCTGTTACTTCATGCACGCATAAGGTGTGCATGTGGTATGTATCTGTCATCATGATATATATACAGACATGATGTGCAGCTGATGTGTATAAGGGAACTAGTGTACTACTGTACTGTATCATGTGCAAAACAAATGGCACACATGTGCCCACTGACATTACTCTCTTCACACTTCCAGGTCCCTCCATGTATCACCGAGGCAGGCCATACATGCTGGTGAGTCTTTTAACAGTATCTGTAAAACAATTTATAAAACTAGGAAGAGTAGTGTAACTCTGTAGTAGACATGCTGGTGACTGTGTCCACAAAACTGTAATTGACAGGTAGTAAATTGAGTAGTGTAACACGGTATTGATGTGTGTGTTTACTGTGGGGTGTGCATGTGTGCAAGTGTGCCTGTGCCCAAGTGTGCATGTGTGTTAGTGTCCATGAGTGCATGTGTCCATTTCTGAATGTGTGCATTAGTATTGAAGTTCATCTCTTTCAAATATGTATTGAGACTGTAATCTGTGTTCCATGTTTTCCTCCGTAGGTTCTGGTGCTGCTCTGGTGACCTGCAGCAGGGAACCTGAATCTTGTGCCCCAGGTACTGATGATGATGAAATGTCTGTAATGGTGCAGGAAGGTGTGTCTGGGTCCGCCATTGGTCAGCCAATTGACAGTACACAGCTTTCAAGCCCGTCAATGCACACAGTCATCCTGCCGTTACATCCTTTATCACCATTGTCCCTAGGTGATGGACAGTCAGCAGTGGGCATAGATCAGGGTAATGTGGTACCTGTGGCACATGCATCCTCACACGGCAGCCATGTGCAGAGTCCTCGAATGGTACCACGCAGACAGTCGCCCATGGGTTCTCGGGGCATCCGTGGCCGTACTGCCTCTGGCCGGCGTGCCCAGGGAGGTATGTCAACCTCCACTATGTTTAGAACTGTCATGCAGGCACAGGCACGTATTGAAAGGTACACCAGACAGGGTCTGAGGGAGATGAGAGCATGTCGCATAGCCATGACAGACAGCATCCGTGATGTTGCGAATGCTATCCGTAACTTCACAGATGTCGTTGACAGGCGTTGTGGGGCATACAACAGCTGCTCCACAACCAGATGTCCATGGGCCAGGGCGATGGTGTGCGTTTGCGGCGTCGGCGTGGCGTATGCCAGCAAGAGCACCAGCTGGCAGTGGCCGCGGACAACGGGCCCACTTCAGCGCCTCAAGTGCCAGCACCAGCCCCAGCAATGCTGGGTCTGTGCTGTCATCCAGACGCCCCAGGAGACCACGTGCACGTGGCTCTGGACAGTCCCAACAGGGAACTGTGTCCAGTCAACACACCCCTGCTTCCGATGACAGTACCCAGTCTGGGTTAGTACGGATACGACCCGTAGCACCCTGCCAGGCACAGGTACCGTGTCCGTGCCCACAGACACTGATTTGGATGACCTGACAGGTGCAGTCTGTGGCTGTCCACAAAACCCTGTACATGGCAGCCATTATGTGGGACTGTGTGCGTGCTTACACACATGCAGAAACCTAACACCTAGGGCAAACACATACACACACACACTGCACCAACAACGGTCCACCCTGTACTGCTGCCCCTCACAAACACACATACACACACATGTCAATTGGTGTTACCAGTGGCCGGCTTGGGCATATCTAACCCACACCCTGTGCATATGATGACACTGTGCCACCTCCTGCATACTACAACATCGGTGCAGGTAAAGGTAAACACGTTGCTGATGCACAGGGTGACTACATAGATGTGTATAAGTAGTAACATGTTGGTAACTGTTGTGTGTTGCAGTATAAATGTGTGTATATCCCATCAGTCCTGCTGCAGTAACTGTATGAATGTCCTCAGTTGTTATCTGCACCCATACTACTTAACAAAGTGTACCTGCTGCACACCATCACATGCTAACATTGACTATGGCAATGTGCATCTTGTGCTGTTATGTAGATTCAGCTACATGTATCTGTTCTGTCACACATGCATTTATACACACCCTGCTACCCACACACATGCACACGCTCACCTGCCATTCCCATTATTTATCACCCTACATGAGTAGCTGTTGATACATGACAGGTACACATTTCAGAAGTGCACTATGTTGTTTACTACTGGCATCCCCTTCTCTACCTGTACTCACAGGGTGCAGGCAACCTCATCAGTTGGAAGATGTAATGTGCATCAGGTACTGTAGTACCCTGATTGCCACAGCAAACATGCTTCCCATACGGAAATGCACACACAGACACATCCCACATCCACACACTTGCCACATTCAGGCTTCAGAACACTATCTAGGTATATTCGGGTACATGTGCATGTTCAAGTAGCATGTAACACTATACTGAGTACTGGCACTTAGTTGTCTGTAGTCATGTTGTCTGTATAGAATAAAAGAAATGTTTTATTATCCTACTCCGTTTTGTGGACATTACTTGAACAAGTGTTACCTTACATGTGTTATCAGTACCAACACTTTCTGTTTTGTTTGTATAGGGTGCTATCAACATCACTGCTTGTTAAGGGTAATGACCACCCTGCAGTGCATAGCCCCATGTGGCAAAAGCCACATCCCACCCCATCATTGTGCACACACACTAACCCCACCAACAGTAAAACACATACTTTCCATTTGCAAGGTTCAAACCCACACCTAACTGTGCAATGACAGTAGAAACAGACATATTAGCAGAGTGTGCTATTTGCAGTAGTTGGAGAAACGTTTACTAATGCTGTACTTAGAGGGTGCTGACATCATCTGTGTGTAGGAGGAGGGATGTGCACCCTGTAGTGTGTTCTCCCAGTTGGCAAAAGGCAGTTAACCCTCCCAGCATAGTGCACACACATAAACCACACTCATACATTCCCTTTGCAGGATTCAAACCCCCACCTTATTACGTTATGACACTGAAGAAAGACACATTAGCAGAGCGCGCTATGCAAATTACTGGAGGACTTTACTACAGGTGATATAGTTATACAGTCCTGACATCATCACTATTTCAAAGGGGATCTGCTTCCTGTACCATACTGTCACCGTTCCTAATACGGACATTTCCCTGACACACATCGATGTGTTGGAGGTTTGCATATGTGAGGGATCCAGAACACCAGTGTGATTAGTATATGGTTTGATTGCAACAATGAGGGATATACTCCCAGTGGTGATTAGTTTTTACTCATGTTTGTAAAGATCAGCTCTAGTATATCTGCCCGTCTTGTGGGAAGGTTGGTTACCTGTTCCATAGCCAAAGAATGTCTGATCAATGGGAATCTTAGAGCTTGGGTATTGTGGCCTGTGTAATGTACACAGTCTATGTTTGGGTAGCTGGCATCACCCAGTATGATGGTGTTTGCAGAGTAATCTAAACTCTTCTGTGTCAGCATGAAGGCTGTGTGGGAGACCTGAGTTTGAGAGGGTGCTGCAACAGCTCCTCTGTGTCTCTTTCCATGTGGTCCAGGGAGGTATGTCCCAACAGGTAGCTGACTGTGACCCTCCCCTTGCTCTGTCTGGAGTGTGGCACGTCTGTCAACAGCTCATGTCAAGCAAGTGCACACCCCTCATAAATGATGTGGAAGCCTTCAAAGGCCCAAGGCCTGTTGAAAATATGGACCAGACTGCAGATACCTGTATAGAGGCATTCTGTGGACACATTCAGGAATGCATGGATCATGAAGCCACATATGAAAGCATGACCCAATTCTCCAAAGACAGATGTCCTGGGCACTGGACACCAGCCATAAACACACTATACAATAGAAGGATGGCGCCACTACATGATACAACAACCTCCCAAAATGTGAAGGCACCACTGATGAGTATTGGAAGACAACTACAGGCACCCATATGATTGTCTAAGGCCATCTTTGAGAGAGGATTCCACAAGCCACTGAGGATAATCACAAGGCTGCCTGTAGTTATGTTAGTAACCTGGGTGGTACTACCCAGATATGCTCAGAGGTAATACAATATGTCACACAAAATATAAAACACACAGACATTGCCATCATCCTAGTGGACAGGTTCAATGCTGCCTTCTCTCCCCACCACACCAAAGGGAACATATGTCTCGCATCATCACAGTGCTTCCCCTGACATCACAGATGCTCAGGTAAGAGATGCCCTTCCCAAAGCAGTAAACACTGCATCAATGGGACCAGACAGTGTCCCAGGCTGTGTCCTACATGAACCACAAGAAGAGCTACACCCAGACATAACACCACTGTTCAATCCCAGCCTTAATACATGATATGTGACCAGAGAGTGGCATACAGCAACAGTGGTCCCTCAACATGCAGGTGGTGCCGTCACGGATCCTGGACACTACTCGCCCCATATGTCTGACTAGCTTTGTCTGCAAAGCTATGGCAAGAATCATCAAGAACCTCACATATCTAGATATTGTGGACCTACAGACATGTCACCATACACAGTTTGGCTTTGTCAATGGCAAATCCTGCCTATCAAACCTGTTTGCTTTGTTTGAAACAGTCACCAAGGCCACTGTCAAGGGGTAGGAGGTCCACACAGCCTACCTGGACCTTGCATAAGCCTTGGATACAATACCCACTTGTGCATTCTAGGAAGCTCACCAGTGTACATATTAACCCCTATGTCACTATGGGTATTGCACAGTGGCTCAAGGGCAGAACACACATGGTAGAATTGCTGGAGCCATGTCAGCCTCCAACCTGGTACAAGTGGTGTCCCACAAGGCAAAGCCCTAGGGGCTGTCATGTTCATTATATATTTGTCATAGGTACAGGCCAACATGGAAGTACTGTGGCTCAGCACGTCACAGGTGACTGCAGACCGAACACCATAATCAACTCAACAGCTAACACACGCATCCTCCAAAAGGGAGTCTTGCAAACACGCGACTTGTGCCACAGCCATGGCCTCAACATGAATGACAGAAAGAGTATAGTCATCCCTTTGTCAAACAGTAAATGACCACAATGTACCACATATGTGTTAATCCAGTAAGTGCAGACCTAGGAATTATGGACCTTGGGGTACGCAGGTTGATAGCATCCTACCATTTGACAACAACATGGACAAAGTGGTTAGGTAAGCATGTGATATGGGCCACATCATCATGGGATCCACATGTAGGCCAGGGGAGGACATTGTGCCCCTTTACTCATCCCTCATCATGCCCATAATTGACTATGATGAACCTGTCGGCATGCACCTTACCAGACACCTGCAGCAACTGGGGCTACTACATATGTACCTCGACAAGGTGATCAAAGTGCTCAAACAGATGCCACATACTGACTGGTTAAAGTAGCAGCAGCTCTACTCAGTGACATACTGCCTCTTCATAGGCAATCTGTGCCTTACATAGAAGGCCAGGTCATACCCTCACGTAATGGCCATGCTGCATCTCAGAATATCCAGATCCCACCAGGATACACGCTGGAAATACATGAACTTCAGGAGTGATATACATAGGACATGGTGGAGGGGCACATTCACAACTCAGAGGCACCCTTCATTCCTGATTATTATCCCAATAGAGGTTAGGCGGACTGACTCAGTGACTATCCTCAAGAGCGATATTAATGACTGGATGTGACATTGTAGGGTTACCCTGGGTATCACTTATGTGTCACTGTGAGAAAGAGGCACAGTATACTAACCTTGGAAAGGGCATAGCAAGACAGATTCACAATGCATGTTGAAAGGCACGCACATTCTGGCTAGGTGGATACATGCCCTGGGCAGATATCCCTGTACGAACCTATGGACCTATGTCTCTTTTTCACCATTGGCCCATGTGCTGTCAATCACCAATGTAATCTCAATACTCTGGTAGCATGTGCAAAGGTCAGTTGTCAGTCACCTCTATGGTACAGTTGTGGAATATGTGTGTCATGTAGTAATGTCACAGCTGCACATGTACACAGTCAACCCTATCCCCTACCCATTGATGTACATCACATGTATGAGATGGAAACACATGGCCAAACTGTAACAACAACATACAAGTCAGTCAGATGCATGGACACATATGACTCAGTCATCGTCCATGCCACCACAGCTGATGTGGGATGTCGCTCACTGGGATACGTGATAGGGAACATGGAAGGGATCACTGAGCAAGTGACACAGGCTGGTAGACCCCTGACCTTGGTTAGCATCAGACCCTCACCAGGGATTCCGACAAATTACTGAATGCTAATGAATAAGTGTATCTACAACACCCTAGCTGAATGGTTCTTAGCATGCAGTCACTGCATTGCTATGGAATACTGTCTTACCACTACCACAACAGGTGAAAACATGCAGCTCCTGTACATTAACAACATGTAGACCTTATGCCCCAGACCAGGTGTGCATCCCTCACTACTAGGCTGATAGCATCTACATCTCACACTGTATATACACATCCCACATGCAGCATCTGCACAGAAGACCACGGTCATAATGTTACCCTGTGCAAATACCATGTATTCACATGTGGCAGGCATCACACATGGTAACTATTGAAAGTCACAGGTACATATGTGTATTTGGCACACACATACATCATGTGTTCATTGCCATAACCGTGTAATCAATGTCATGCATTATTGTGAGGGACAACCCACATACATGGGCATTCTGTGTGTGCACAACACACATGGCATGTCTGTAATCAAAAGCCATACATAATTGTGATATCATTTAGAAATGGGTATGTGCATCCTGTAGTGTGTTTTCCCAGTTGCCAAAAGGGATATATCAATCATACACACTTACCCCCTACACACACACTTGTCATGTGCCGGATTCAAACCCCTACCTAACTATGTTAAGACACTAGAGACAGACGATGAGCACAGCGCTATTCGCATTACTGGGGAAAGTCCTTTCCCTGATATACTTATAGGGTGCTGACATCATCAGAGTTTAGAAAGTGGAATGATCATCCTGTGGTGTGTTTTCCCAGTTGCCAAAAGGGATGTTTCTTTCATACCCACACACTTACACCCTTCACACACACTTGTCATCTGCTGGATTCAAACCCCTACCTAACTATGTTAAGACACTAGAGACGGACGCATTAGCACAGCCGCTATTCGCATTACTGGGGAAAGTCCTTTCCCTGATATACTTATAGGGTGCTGACATCATCAGAGTTTAGAAAGTGGAATGATCATCCTGTGGTGTGTTTTCCCAGTTGCCAAAAGGGATGTTTCTTTCATACCCACACACTTACCCCTTCACACACACTTGTCATCTGCTGGATTCAAACCCTACCTAACTATGTTACGACACTAGAGACGGACGATTAGCACAGCGCTATTCGCATTACTGGGGAAAGTCCTTTCCCCTGATATACTATAGGGTGCTGACATCATCAGAGTTTAGAAAGTGGAATGATCATCCTGTGGTGTGTTTTCCCAGTTGCCAAAAGGGATGTTTCTTTCATACCCACACACTTACCCCCTTCACACACACTTGTCATCTGTCGGATTCAAACCCCTACCTAACTATGTTAAGACACTAGAGATGGACGCATTAGCACAGCGCTATTCGCATTACTGGGGAAAGTCCTTTCCCCTGATATACTTATAGGGTGCTGACATCATCAGAGTTTAGAAAGTGGAATGATCATCCTGTGGTGTGTTTTCCCAGTTGCCAAAAGGGATGTTTCTTTCATACCCACACACTTACCCCCTTCACACACACTTGTCATCTGCTGGATTCAAACCCTACCTATCTATGTTACGACACTAGAGACGGACGCATTAGCACAGCGCGCTATTCGCATTACTGGGGAAAGTCCTTTCCCCTGATATACTTATAGGGTGCTGACATCATCAGAGTTTAGAAAGTGGAATGATCATCCTGTGGTGTGTTTTCCCAGTTGCCAAAAGGGATGCTCCTTTCATACCCACTTACTCCCCTTCACACACACTTGCCACCTGCTGGATTCAAACCCCTACCTAACTATGTTATGACACTAGAGATGGACGCATTAGCACGGCGCGCTATTCGCATTACTGGGGGAAGTCCTTTCCCCTGATATACTTATAGGGTGCTGACATCATCAGAGTTTAGAAAGTGGAATGATCATCCTGTGGTGTGTTTTCCCAGTTGGCAAAAGGGATGTTTCTTTCATACACACTTACACCCCTTCACACACACTTGCCACCTGCTGGATTCAAACCCCTACCTAACTATGTTATGACACTAGAGACGGACGATTAGCAAGGCGCTATTCGGATTACTGAGAGAATCCTTTTCTCCAATATACTTATAGGGTGCTTACATGATCAGTGTCTAGACAGGGGGACGACCATCCTCTGGTGTGTTTTCACATTTGCTAGGGGTAACATTTGGACCAAGTGTGTGAGCATGCCCAGTTCAGCCTTCCTGTGGCATGTTGTGTGAAAGATGTCTCATTTATCTAAGTGTGTGAGCATGCCCAGTGTGGGCTTTACATATGTTGAACTCTGCAGCCCATCACATTTGTGGATGAGTGTGACCTTCAACAAATACCTCCATTTTATGGTTGTGTGTTCTGTGCCATGTTGTGTAGTTACTGTCCGAATGCTTTTGTGTGAACAAAACTGGGAGTATACTGTGCCTGCAGGTTTTGCATGGGATACTTTGCACACAATTGTCAACATCCGCTCATACTGACCTAACACTGTAGCACTGTCTAGTGTAGTGTTTCAGTACTTTCACTGTGGTGGTCAGTATCCTGGGCTTCAGTCCTATCACTGATTTACATTTCCATAGTGTGCACAACAGGCTGGTTAAGGTCCAGTTGTGCACATCTGCACAAAGGCAGTGCCTCTACAGACCCTGTTAATTGCTGCCCCATAAGCTTAACAAGTGTAGTCTGCAAATCTATGGAGAGGATCATAATTGAGCTCATAAACAAAGATATAGGGGACATGCAGACATTGTACCCATCCCATTTTGGCTTGGTCAGGGGCAGATCATGCCTTTTGTACTGGGTTGACATCTTCAAATTGGTCACTTAGGCCATTGTTGGGGAAAGGCAGTCCATACAACCTACCTTGGCCTTGCTAACACTTTCAACACAATACCCCACTCAGGTATTGTGGAAAGACCTCACAACTGAAATGTAAACCCATATGTCACAAGATGGGTTGCAAACTGGCTTAGGGACGGGACCCACAGGGTTAGAGTTGCTGGCACTATGTTAGACTCCAGGCTGGTCACAGGTGGTGTCACACAGGGCTCAGTCCTTGGCCACCATTGTTTGTCATGTACTTCCCATGAGAACAGGCCAACATGGGAGGACTTTGGATGACAATGTTAGCAGATGAGTGCACACTGGGCACCATAGTGGACAGTGCATCACACACAGATATCCTTCAGAAGGGACTCACAGTAACTGATAGCTGGTGCCAGGGCCATGGCCTGAAGTCAGAGTGCACAACATGTGTAGACATACCCTTCAGGAAAAGCAAGGTGACCCCAAGCTACCATATTGGTGGCAATCCTCTAAGCACAGAGGAGGTTATCACGGACCTGGGGACCCAGGTTGACAGTCGCCATTCTTCTGAGACTCACATTGCTAAAGTGGCTAGGAAGACCTTCTACATTGCCCACCTGATAAGGATGGGATTCACATCCAGATCTAGTGGGTCATTGTTCCCCTGTACTCTTCAGTTATCAGACCGGTGATCAAGTCAAATGCCCTATTCTGGCTGTATCTCACCCAACATCTGCAGCAATTGGAGACACCCTGACTGTCGCCCACCTAAAGGATCAAGGAACCACAACAGCTGTCATATGCTGCCAGATTGAAGACACTCACACTCTATTCACTCACATACCGCCGTCTTCTTAGAGGTGACATGTGCCTGACATGCGAGGCCATGTCCAAACAGAGATTAATGGACATGCTCCACCTCAGACTCAGAAGATCCACCTGAACCACTAGTGCAGGTGACTGACACCTTAGCAGGGATGTATGTTGGACATGTTGTAGGGATGGAGTTATCACCGGAGACTCCTATGCTGTGGAATACAATCCTTGTCCATTTGAGGCAGAGCACCTTGCTGGCTGTGTTCAAGAGGTATCTTGACCTAATGCTAGTCGGAGAATGTGTTTGTCCATCAACACATTGTAAGCGTAGTTTGACATGTCATATGTCTTGTTTAGTATACTGTGCCTCTGTCTACCTGTGACATAACATTGATACCCAGGGTAAACCTCCCATCTCCCATCCACTCATTAGCATTCCTGTTGAGTGCACTCAACCAGTGTCTTTATGGACAACCTGTAGTGTTAGTTTACTCATGTGTGAGGGTGGCTTCTATGTTTTGGATAATGCAGTACAGCCTGTCCTATATATGTCAGTGCTGGGGTTCAGTTCCCTCATGTGCATAGCTACCTGCCATTCAGATTGTACAAGGTGCAGCATGTGCATTGATTCCAGCTTGGACATGGCTTTCTACGTCAGGCACAGCTTGCATCTGGGTGGACATCATGGCAGTGTGTGGAGCTGCACTCTGTTTAATCAGACTACACATTACATGTGTTCCAGCTCTGTCATACTCCTGGTGAGGTACTGTTGTGGACTTTACAGGTGCTGGATGTGTGTGCATGAGGTACACCGCACAGGGGCTGTTGTGGTAATTTCTACTGGTGATGAAAGATAACTGCAAAACCAGAATGACCTCCCCTTAGCTAGATGTCAGACAGCATGGACCATACAATCACAACTGGAAATAGGATTCTACACCTACCACCCTAGAACACAGTAAAGGAAAGACACTACGGCTGATGCTGCTCAATGCCCAAGGTCTCTACCTCAAGCTGCACACACTCTATGCCCTTCTCAGTATGTAGCACATTGATGTCTGTTGTGTGCCTGAAACCTGGTTCACAGTTTCTGACAGCACCCCAGCACTATCGGGTGTTACCTCATCTCATGCATTCGGCACCAGCATCCCGACAACAACAAGAAGGATGGTGGGTGTCCATATTCATCAAGGACACCCTCACCTCATGGTTGGTGGCAACACACTATGCATCGGAGACCATCCAGGTGCCAGTGACCGTAGGCAAGACTGCTCTGCAGTTTGTAGCATGTTACATGCCACCCGCTCAAACTCAGGTACCTCACACAGCTATCCTGCAAACACTGAAGGGGATAAATGTATCTCCAAACACCATCCTACTGGGTGATTCCAACTATCCACATATAGACTGGGATCACTGATCATGCCACAACACTCTAACACAAAGGTTCCAAGAGTTCATACACTGAAATGCCATGGAACAACTGGTCCCAATCCCTCAAGTGGAGGCAACATACTAGAACACATCATCACAAACATGGGGTCACACTGTTCAACACCAGATGTATACCCATCATTGGTGAGATCAGATCATGGACTACTCTCAGTGGGAGTCCACATCCCACCCACACCCCAGATGGGAAAGGAAACGGTGAAGACCTTGTCAAATGCCGACTTCACATTTCTGAGCACTGGTGTGGTCTCTTTCAAGGCCCCCAGGCCAGCGGACACCATTACCCAAGCCACTGTATCACTTAGAAATGCCTTCTACCAGCACCTCCAGGACTGCATGGTTCAGGCAATCCAAAATAATGATGACTCTTTGTACCACAGGCAAGCATCCAGTCTGGTGGACCCTAGCCATAAACAAGCTGTACAACACAAGGAAGGAGCTACTACACGATAGAGTGTAATCCGTATGGGGGAAGACACCCCTGCTCATTGTGAGTAAAATGCTGGGTTCCCCCATACAATCATCCGAGGCATGTTTAGAGAGTAAACCCACTCAGGACTCCAGGGACAATCATGAGGCCTTTTTTACCTATGTTTGAAACCTGGGAGGAAACTCCCAGATATGCTCAGACTTAGTTCAGAATGATGTTGATATCACTGCACCTACAGACATTGGCAACATACTGGCTGACAGGTTCAGTGCAGATTTCTCCCCCCCCCTCCCCCCAACTGGGGGGGTATGCACACCAGAGGATTTTAGCCACCCAAACATCTCCACTGCTGGGGTGGGAACTGCTCAATCCAAGGCAGAAAACACTTTATCCATGGGACCTGATGGTGTCCCCGGTTGTGTGCTCCATGAACTCAATGAGTAATTACACCCGCAGTTAGGGCAGCTGTTTAATGTTAGCCTCACCTCAGGATATGTTCCCAAGGAGTGGCATACATCAATGGTGGACCCACCTCACAAAGGTGGTGCCTCCACCAACCCCAGAAACTACCATCCCATCCCCTTGACAAGCCTGTTCTGCTAGGCTATGGAGAGGATCATAATGGGAATTCTAAATGAAGACATAGGGGACTTGCAGACATTGGGTCCAATCCAGTTTGGCTTTGTCAAGGGCAGATCATGCCTTTTAAACTTGGTTGTCTTTCTCAAAACACTCACCCAGGCCATTGCCGTGGGCAAGGCAGTCCACACAGCCTACCTTGACCTGGCAAAGGCTTTCAACCAATACCCCACTCAGGTATCATTGAAAACATCACCCGCTTAATTGTGAACCCATACATCACAGCATGGGTTGCAAACTGGCTAAGTGACGGAACACACAGGGTCAAAGTTGCTGGTGCCAGTTCACACTCCAGAGCTGTGACAAGTGGTGTCCCACAGGGCTCAGTCCTGGGACCACATTTGTTCAGTATCTACTTTTCAGAAGTACGAGCAAGCACAGGAGGATTATGGCTGACAAAGTTTGAAGATGACTGCAAACTGGGAAGCATAGTTGGAAACCCATCTGACACAGACATCCTTCAGAAGGGTTTCATAGAGACGGCTAACTGGTGCCACAGCCATGGCCTTGCATTACACACTAAACAATGCATAGCCATACCCTTCAGGAAGAACAAGGTTACCACTACTTCCCATCTAGGTGGCAATCCTGTAAGCACAATGTACATTATCAGGGACCTGGGCACCCAGATTGACAGTGACATTTTGTTTGACACTCACATTGCCAGGGTAGTTTGGAAGGCCTTCTACATTGGCCACCTCATCATGCAGTGATTCACATCTAGATCAAGGGAGGTCACTGTTCCCCTGTACTCATCACTCATCAGACCAATGATTGCATACAATGCCCCATTCAGATTGGATGGGCCCACATATTCCTCGACAGGAGGTGAAAGGGTCTCAAACATATTTCTTATGCTGCCCGACTGAAGGAATTCCAGCTGTATTCAGTCGCTACTGTCTGCTCAGAGGTGACCTGTGCCTGACATACAAGACTATGTCCAACCCAGGATTAATGAACATGCTTCACCTCAAGACCTCTACATCCATCAGAACTACAAGGGCAGGAGACCTAAACCTCAACACAGATATTAATAGGATGTGCTGAAGGGACAGATTCCTCACCCAGAGAGTCCATATGCTGTGGAACAACATCCTGGTACATGTGAGGCTGAGCACCTCACTGGCTTTGTTCAAGTGAGATTGTGACCAATGGATGGGAGATTGCAGGTATACCCCAGGGATAACCTCAGTATCACTGCTTGACAGAGGCACAGCAAAATAATGGGCATATTATCCATCAACTTGCACGGGTGGCAGAAGCCACAAAACTCTGGGCTAGGCTTATAAATGCCCTAGGGCAGATAGTCTAGTATGAACCTGTGAACATAGGCCTTGGGCAGTTCCTGCTATTAGGACAGTGGTCTGCAGCAAGCTATATAGTAGTAGTCAGTTTTAGCCATTGGTTTTGACCATGGCTATTCCATGTTGCTTCTTGTTGTGGTACAAACATGGGTGCGTGGTTATCCATGCTATGTATTGCTAGTCACCCTCATTTTGTATCTTGTTCCATGTGTTTGCACATGTACATCACTGTATGATGTGCAGCTGTATCCACAGGGTCATATGAGTGGATATGGATGTTAGTTGGGGTCCTCAGGTGTGCATATTGTACATGATATTACATTACTTAACACATGGCATTCATGCCTCAGGTGGTGCTGCAGGGCCACCTCTGTCGGATACACATACTACACTCCCTGTACGTTTGGAAGCAGGTTGTGTCATGTTAAGCATCCCTGTTACTGTATGAGTGAGTCAGAGCGGGTATCAGTCCCAGTGTTCCTACTGACCAAGCATATGTGCTATGCGTTGCCTCTTTGCCAAGGCCAAGCCATACTGGGCACGCATCCTTCTTCATTCATGCTAATGAGTGCAGACCTGGTTTAAAGTGCTTAAAAGTGCCTTTATGGCACTTTGATTGACATGTCTTGTACTCATTTTGAAAGTCTGGAGACAAAAATATATTCCCACTGCCAGTCTCGAACCCAGGACCTTGGTAACATTCGTCTGTATGACCTACCACTAAGCCATGACAGCCATACAAAAAGCACTCTGCTAAAATAAATATAACAGTCAATAGTAGGAATTAGTATAAAGGCAATATAGGAGATGTACCATCCAAAGCATGTGAGGCAAAGTTTTAATGGCCAAATCACTGGATTCCCATACTAACCTTCACACTCACAGAACACTGTCAACAGCATACCAGCATCGTCCACGCCCTACAATCTGAAAGGGCTACGCCTATCTCACATACCTTTTTATAGCAGTGTCCTGAAATCACAGTGAGACATGCAATCAACACACACCTGGCTGCATGCAATTAGCAAATGCTGCCTTACAATTGGTGCAAGGGCCATCACATGGACCTATGCAGATACCTACAAAAGCATTCAGTACCCACACTCCACTCATGCAATACAGTCATTGCACAGACCTAATGAGAAAGAGAGAGAGAGAGAGAGAGAGAAAAGAGAAAATATACAGACAGCCAGCAGCAAAACCATGAGTAGCAAACAGCAAGCAGCAAGCAAGCACCACTGACACAGCAACAGCTGCCACAAACACAGGTAATGCAAAGTAGCAGGTTAATACTGTGTTTACTGTGACACCTCCAAATGTATCATAGTTCACTATCTATAGCTCTGTCCATGAGATAGGTTTTGTGTGCATAGTCCTGAAATATACACATATGTAATATTGCTGTACATGTTGCCCATACGTGACACTTCCGTAGCTTAGAACAGAAGGCCAGTTGTGCATATGATGCAGTACATACCAGGGTCAGTAGAGGTTACTCCTCATTGGTGTGGGACCACTGTGTATGTATGGCACTCTTCAGGTACACATCCTGTAGTATGGCCAGGGAGTAATATCAGTCTGTAATGTGGTGCCATGTCCTCCTGGGGTGAATGTAGCACACATCCAGGGATACCATTCTGTAACAGTGATGCTATGTGTCCTGCAATGTTGAGGGTGGCCCTCACCTGGACATGTGAGAGGATAGGAGGTTACAGTCATCTGCGTTAACTAATTCCACTTGAGTAGGAGAATGGGGGATATCTGCACCTAAACTGTCTGCAACAATATTGCCAATATCTCAAACATGTTTTCCATACGGAAATGCACACACAGTAACATAACACATCCACACACTTGCCACATTCAGGCTTCAAAACACTATCTAGGTATATTCTGGTACATCTGCATGTTACAGTAGCATGTAGCACTATACTGAGTAGTGTCAGTTGTCTGTTGCCATGTTGTTTGGATAGAGTAAAAGGAGCATTTGTTTATCCTGCTTTGTTTTGTGGACATTACTTGAAGTGTAACCTTACATGCATCATTGGTAACAACACCTTCTGTGTTGTTGTTCTGTTTGTACAGGGTGCTGTCAACATCACTGTTTGTTAAGGGAAATGTGCACCCTGCAGTGCATAGCCCCATTTGGCAAAAGAGACATCCCACCTCCGCCATTGTGCACACACACCAACCCCACCCACAGTAAAACGCATACATTCCATTTGCAAGGTCCAAACCCCTACCTAGATGTGTTATGACTCTAAAGGCAGACACATTAGCAGAGTGTGCTATTTGCATTAGTAGGAGCAGTCTTTTCCAATGCTGTACTTAGAGGGTGCTGACATCATCTGTGTTTACGAAGAGGGATGTGCACCCTGTAGTGTGTTCTCCCAGTTGGCAAAAGGCACCTTCCCTCCACAGCATTATGCACACACACAAACCCCACTCATACTAACACACATACATTCCCGTAGCAGGATTCAAACCCCTACCTAATTACGTTATGATACTAGAAACGGACGCATTAGCGGAGCGCTATTCACATTTCTAGGAGATTTCATTTCAGTTGATCTACTTATAGGGTGCTGACATCATCAGTGTTTAGAAAGTGGAATGAGCTCCGTGTGGTGTGTTTCCACAGTTGCCAAAAGGGATGTGCTTCTCATACACACTTATACAGACACTTACCCCCATTCACACACACACATGCCACTTGCTGGATTCAAACCCCTACCTAACTATGTTATGACACTAGAGACAGACGCATTAGCAGAGCGCTATTCGGATTACTGGGAGGTAGCATTTCTAATGATCTACTTATAGGGTGCTGACATCTTCATTGTTTGGAATGGGGAATGTGCATCCTGTGGTGTGTTTTCACAGTTGTTAAGAGGAACATTTGAACTAAGTGTGTGAGCATGCCCACTTCAGCCTTCCCATGGCATGTTGTGTGAATGATGTCTCATTTATCAAAGTGTGTGAGCATGCCCAGTGTGAGCTTTCCATATGTTGAACTATGCAGCCCATCACAGTTGTGGATGAGTGTGAACTCCAACAAATAACTCCTGTTTAAGGTTGTGTGTTCTGTGACATGTTGTGTAGTTACTGTCCAGATGCTTCCTGTGAACACAACAGGGATTATACTGTGGCTGCAGCTTTTGCATGGGATACTTTGCATACAATTGTTAACATCCATTCATACTGACCTAGCACTGTTGTACTGTATAGTGTAGTGGTTCAGTACTTTCACTGTGGTGGACATTATCCTGGGCTTTAGTCCTATCACTGATTTACATTTCCATACTGTGCACAACAGCCTCTTTAGGGTCCAGTTGTGCATGTCTGCACAAAGGCAGTGCCTCTATGGACTCTGGTAATTACTGCCCCATAAGCTTAGCAAGTGTAGTCTGCAAAGCTATGGAGAGGATCATAATGGAGCTCATGAAGAAAGATATGGAGGACATGCAGACATTGTACCTGTCCCAGTTTGTGTTGATCAAGGGCAAGTCATGCCTTTTGTACTTGGTTGACAATATCAAAACAGTAACTAAGGCCATTGATGAGGGAAAGGCAGTCCATAGAGCCTACCTTGCCCTTGAAAACCCTTTCAACACAATACCCCACTCAGGTATTGTAGGAAACCCTACCAACAGAAATGTACACCCATATGTCACAAGATCAGGTTTCAAACTGTCTTACAGACAGGACCCACAGGGTTAGAGTTGCTGGCACTATGTCAGACACCATGCCAGTCACATGTGGTCTCACACAGGGCTCAGTCCTTGGCCCCCTATTGTTTGTTATCTACTTCTCAGAAGTACAGTCCAACATGGGAGGACTTTGGCTGACAAAGTTTGCAGATGACTGCACACTGGGTGCCATAGTGGACAGTGCATCAGACACGGATATCCTTCAGAAGGGGCTCACGGACACTGATAGCTGGTGCCAGAGCCATGGCCTGAAGTCAACTTGCAAAACATGTGTAGTCATACCCTTCAGGGAAAGCAAGGTAACCCCAAGCTACCATATAGGTGGCAATCCTCTAAGCACAGGGAAGGTTATCATGGACCTGGGGACCCAGGTTGACAGTCACTGTTCTGATGACACTCACATTGCTAAAGTGGCTAGTAGGACCTTCTACATTGTCCACATGATCAGGAAGGATCCACATCCAGATCTAGTGGGTCATTGTTCCCCTGTACTCTTCACTTATCGGACCGGTGATCTGGTACACTGCCTTATCTGGATGTATCTCACCTGACATCTGCAGCAAGTGGGGAGACCCTGAATGTCCCCAACAAAGGATAAAGGGTCTCCAACATCTGTCATATGCTGCCAGATTGGAAACACTACAGCTCTATTCAGTCACATACTGTCTGCTTAGAGGTGACATGTGCATGACATGCAAGCATGTCCAACCAGGGATTAATGGACATGCTCCACCTCAAAATCTTCAGATCCACCTGAACCAATAGTGCAAGTGACTTACACCGTAGCAGGGATGTACATTGGACATGTTGGAGGTGGATTTATCACTCGGAGACTCCTATGCTGTGGAATACAATCACGGTCCATGTGAGTCACAGCACCTTGCTGGCTCTGTTCAAGAGGTATCCTGACCTGTGGATGGGAAATCATAGGTTTACCCGGGATCGTCACTGTGTCACTGCTGGAGACAGGCACGCCAAACTAATGGGCACAGTACTGTTTCCATATAAGGGGTGGCGACGCAACCAGACTCTGGACTAGGCTTAGAACTGCCTTGGGGCAGATAGCCTAGTATGAACCTATGAACCTATCTGACCATGTTGCATTATGTTCAGATGTGAACTACTTACAACGGCCTCAACCAACTGCAGTAGTGTATTCCACAACATGGGTGTACATTGGCAAACACTACCGATGTGCCCAAGGCCATTTCTAATGGTTATTGGATAGTGTGTTTGTCCATCAACACATCATAAGTGCAGTTTGGCATGACATATGTCTTGTTTTGTATACTGTGCCTCTGTCTACCTGTGACACAACATTGATACCCAGGGTATACCTACCATCTCCCATCCACTCGTTAGGATCCCTGTTGAGTAGAATAAATGAGTGACTCTATGGATAACCTGTACTGGTAGTTTACTCATGCGTGGTGGTGGCTTCTGTGTTATGGATAATGCAGTACAGCTTGTCCTATGTATGTCAGTGCTGGGGTTCAGGTCCCTCATGTGCATATCTCCCTGCCATTCACATTGTACAAGGTACGGCATGTGCATTGCTGACAGCTTGGACATGGCTTTCTACATCAGGCACAGCTTGTGTCTGGGTGGCCAGCATGGCAGTGTGTGTAACTGCATTCTGTTTAATCAGGCGACACATTACATGTGTTCCAGCTCTTTGATACTCCTGGTGAGGTACTGTTGTGGACTTTACAGTTGCTGAATCTATCTGCTGAGGTACACCACACAGGCGCTGTTGTGGTCATTTGTAATGCTGCTGAAAGATAACTGCAAAACCACAATGACCTCCCTTAGCTAGATGTCATAACCCTCATGATTAGGTTGGTATATGGATTGTTGCTGTTAACCCTACAGCCACATTTTTGTCCAATGCAGGATATCTATCACCTTGTGTCCCCATTCTGGCATTACATGTTAGGAATGTCATGGGTCGACACCTATGTGGGAATTGGTGGTCACTTACTGGATTATCCACAGAGGCTGACTATACTGTTTTCACCATTTAACATGCTGACATGGCTATGGCACCAGCTGTCTGTTTCTATGTGGCCCTTTTATGGGATGCTTGTGTCAGCTGGTGTATCAGATATGTCAGGCGGCTTGTTGTCCTCTACAAACATGTTCCAGCACAGTCCTTACTTGTTGGCCTGTACCTATGGGGCATATATACCAGATGGTGAAGGTCCCAGGACCAAGCTTTGTGGGATGCCTGTTATATGTGGTTTGTAGTCTGACATGGCTGCTGCATGTCTGACCATGTCAGTTCTGTCGTTGGTCTGGTTTGCAACCCCTCCCATGACATTGGGGTGTATATATCAGCTGGTGAGCAAATCTATACGGAACACATAGGGTATTGTACAGAAGGCTTTGCAAGGTCCAGCAACACTGTGTGGACCACATTGCCCTCATCACTGACTTCAAGTACTGTTTCAACTGAGTCACACATGTTTAGGGGTGGGGTCTGCACTTTGTAAACCCACACTGGGTAGGGTCGGGTGTCAATAGATCCACAATATCATTATGTCTGTGGTACATGCTGGTCCTTTCCATAGCTGTGCAGACCAAACCTCTCATGATTCTGTGGTGGTTGTTTTTCCTATCCATTCAGGAGACACCTTTGTTGAGAACACCCACTGTTGTTGTACACTGCTCTTTGGGTACGTACCCTGTGGTAAGGGTGACATAATGTCAGGGAGGCGGCAGTCTGCTGGGGAAGGTATTTGGCATTATGGGGGGGGGTTTGCACTGCACATGTCAGGATGTCTGTTGGCCATACCTGTGTGTGTCTGGTATGTTGTTTGTAATATCGGTGTGATCCGGAGCATATCCAGGAATCAACAACATGCTTACTACCATCATTTGCAACAGCCTTGGGGTTATCTGTAGTGTCCTGTACAATCTGTATCATAATGGGTTCATACTAGGCTAGGCGCCGAGGGCATCTGTAAGGCTGCATGTCCATTTTGTTTGATGGATTCTGGGGAATTGTTTACACCTGTGTCAGTGCTAGTATGATACCAGGGGTATAGTGACAAACAGCTCAAAAGCTGACTTCACACTTCTTCGGACTGAGATGGTATCCATTAAGCCCACTGGGCCAGTGGAAACCACAACACACAATGGTGACTCCTGCACAGACACTTTATGCGGACATCTCCGAGTAAGCATGGACCATGCAATCACAAATGAGAATGACACCTTCACCACCAAGGAAAGTGGCCTGTCTGGTGGACCCCAGCCATAAACAACCTGTATAACAGATGAAGGATACTAATGCAAGACAGAGCTACATCTCCAGAATGTAAGGCAGCTGTGATCAGCAGTAGTAGAAAGCTACATTCTCACATAAAGACACCCAAGTTCAACTTGGGGACATAAATCACCACAGGCGATGAAGGTAACCACACTGCTTTCTTCAGTTATGTCTGACGCCTGGGTGGGAACCCTCATATATGCTCAGATTTGGTACACAACAACTTATATCCCAGGGACCTGACAGATATTACTGACACCCTGGCAGACCAGTTCAGTGCAATGTACCCCTCCTCACCCCCAAGACATGATAGTTATCACAGCTGTATGTAACCTCACTGTCATCCTGGATGTCCATGTGAGAGCCGCAGTCAGCAGAGACGAGTACACAGCATCAATGGGACCTGATGGTATCCCCAGTTGCATGCTATGTGAACTACAGATGGAGATAAACCTGTATATGCAGATCCTATTTAACCTTAGCCTTGCTACAGGATCTGTACCTGAACACTGGCGTTCGGCAACAGTGGTCCCACTCCACAAAGGAGATGCCTCCACAGACCCTGGCAGCTACCACCACACAAGCTTAAACAGCCTTGTCTGCAAAGCTTTGTGAAGGGTCATTATGGAGCTTCCACACAGAGACATTGGTGTCCTACAGACCCTTGATCACACCCAATTCAGCTTTGTACAGTGCAGATCCTGCGTTTTGCACCAAGTTGACTACTTTGAAACTGTCAGTAGAGCCGTTGATGAGGGCTACACAGTCCACACAACCTACCTGCGCTTGGCTAAGGCCTTTCACACAATACCCCACTCAGGCATCATAGACAAGCTCAACAGCTGAAATATAACACCATATGTCACAGCATAGGTTGCAAAATGGCTCAGAAACAGAACCCATAATGTCAACATTGCAGGTGCCTTGTCAGGTTCAAAGCCAGTCACAAGTGGTGTCCCACAAGGTTGTGTCCTGGGACCTCTCTTATTTGGTATTTACTTTTCAGATGTGAAAGCAAACATAGGAGGGTTGTGGCCGACAAAGTTTACAGATGACTGCAACCTGGGCACCATAGTGAATACATCAGCCAGCACACACATCCTACAGACTGCCGTCACACTGACAGATAGCTGGTGCTGGACTCATGGCCTAAAACTGACTGCGACTGATGTGTAGCCATTTACTTTGGGAGGAACACAGTACCCACAGATCTGTACATAGACAGCAACCCAATGAGTACAGGAAACAAATCAGACAGCTGGGGACACATGTAGATAGTGACATCTCATTTGACACCCATGTTGCCAAAGTTGTTTGACATACTTTCTATCTTGGCCACCTTATCATGGAGGGTATTCCATCCAGACCATAGGAGGTCATTGTACCACTATACTTCTCCCTTATCAGGCCAATGCTTGAATACAACGCCCCATTTGGTATGTACCTCAACCAGCACTTGCAGCAGCTGGAGAGACCCCACAAGTACCTTACCATGACGATCAGGGATCTACAACACATGTCATATACTTCCAGAATAACTAAAAACAAGCTTTTTCAGTGTCATACCACATACGTACAGGTGACCTATGCCTGACATACAAGACCATGTCCGATCAGGATTTGGTAGACATGCTCCACTGCAAGCAATCCACATCCACCAGAAACATGGGAGCTAAAGATTTGAACCTCAGCACATACATGTATAGGACATGCTGAAGGGACAGAGTCATAACTCAGAGGCATCTCAAACTCTAGCAGAGTATCCCAGTTCATGTTAGACAGAGTACCTCACTGACTCTCTTCAAGAGACATCTGGACAGCTGCATGTGGACAGGGGCACAGACTGGACAGAGGCATAGTCACATTATTCAATTATGTAAGGTGGTCATAATGTGTCACTACTAAGTCAGAGGCACAATATTTCGTATCTATGCAGTACACATATTACCACTATGAGGGGTGGCAATAGCAATATTCATCAAGGACACCCTCACCTCATGGTTGGTGGCAACACACGATGCATTGTACACCATCCGGGTGCAATTAACCATAGGCAAGACTGCTCTGAAGTTTGTAGCATGTTACAGGCCATCCTCTGAAACTCAGGTACCTCACAGAGCTTTCATGAAAACAGTGGCGGGATACATGTACCTGCAAACACCATCACACTGGGTGATCCCAACTATCCAAATATAGACTGGGATCAGTACTACAGCCACAACACTCTAGCCACAGGTTCCTACAGTTCATACACTCACATGCCATGGAAGAACTAGTCACCATCCCCACAAGAGGAGACAACATAGTAGATCTCATCATCACAAACATGGGCTCACAATGTTCAACACCAGAGGTATACCCATCATTGGTGAGATCAGATCATGACCTACTCTCAGTGGAAGTCCACATCCCACCTCCACCCCAGATAGAAAAGACCACAGTGCAGAACCTCTCAGAAGCCGACTACACACTTCTAATGACTGTTGTGGTCTCTTTCAAAGGCCCCAAGCCAGCAGACACCATTACCCAAGCCACTGTATCACTTACAACTGCCTTCTACCAGCACCTTCAAGACTGCATGGATGAGGCAATCCCAAACAAAACACAGACTCGTTGTACCAGAGGCAAGCGTCCAGTGTGGTGGACCTCAGCCATAAACAAGCACTACAACACAAGGAAGGAGGTACTACAAGATAGAGCGATATCCGTGGAAGGGTAGACACCCCTGCTCAATATAGGTGAAACACTGAGTTCCCCATGAAATCATCCAAGGCGAATATTGGGAGTAAACCCACTAAGGGCTCACGGGACAACAATGAGGCCTTTTATAGATCGTTACACACCTGGGAGGAAACTCCCAGATATGCTCAGAACAGGCTCAGAATGCTGTAAATATCACTGAACCTATAGACATTGCCAACATACTGGCTGACAGGTTCAGTGCAGATTGCTCCACCCACCCCTCCACCACAACTGGAGAGATATGTATGAAAGAGGATTGTAGCCCCCCAAACATCTCAAATGCTCAGGTGGGAACTGCTCTATCCAAGGGAAAGGACGCAGCATCCATGGGACCAGATGGTGTCCCTGGTTTTGTGCTCCATGAACTCACTCAAGAATTCAACCCGCAGTCAGGGCAGCTGTATGATCTTAGCCTCAAGTCAGGATATGTTCCCAAGGAGTGGCATATGTCAATGGTGGACCCACTTCACATGGGGGTGCCTCCACCGACCACGGAAACTACCATCCCATCAGCTTGACAAGCAGGGTCTGCTAAGCTATGGAGAAGATCATAATGGAAGTCATAGATGAGGACATAGGGGACTTGCAGACATTAGATCCAACCCAGTTAGGCTTTGTTGAGGGCAGATCATGCCTTTTAAACTTGGTTGACTGTTTCATAACAGACACCAAGGCCATTGACAAGGGCAAGGCACTCCACACAGCCTACCTTGACCTGGCAAAGGCTTTCAACACAATACCCCACTTGGGTATCATTGAAAACATCACCAGCTAAAATGTGAACCCATACATCACAGGATGGGTTGCAAACCGCTACGTGACAGAACAGACAGGTTCAGACTTGCTGGTGCCATGTCACACTCCACAACTGTCACAAGTGGTGTCCCACAGGGCTCAGTCCTGGGCCCACTATTGCTCAGCATCTACTTTTCAGAAGTACAAGCAAACACAGCAGGATTATGGCTGACAAAGTTTGAAGATGACTGCAGACTGGGAACCATAGTTGGACACCCATCTGACACAGACATCCTTCAGAAGGGTGTCATAGTCACGGATAACTGGTGCCAGAGCCATGGCCTTACATTACACACTAAACAATGCATAGCCGTACCCTTTGGGAAGAACAAGGTTACCACTAGTTCCCATGTAGGTGGCAATCCTCTAAGCACACAGGAGGTTATCAGGGACCTGGGCACCCAGGTTGAGAGTAACCTTTGTTTGACACTCACGTTGCCAGGGTAGTTAGGTAGAACTTCTACATTGCCCACCTCATCATGCAGGGATTCACATCTAGATCCAGGGAGGTCATTGTTCCCCTGTACTCTTCACTCATTGGACCATTGATTGAGTGCAATGCCCCATTCAGCATGTATATGACCCGACACCTATGGCAATTGGATGGGCCCACAGATTCCTCGACAGGAGGAGAAAGGGTCTCAAACATATTTCTTATGCTGCCCGACTGGAGGAATTCCAGCTTGATTCCGTGACTTACCGTCTGCTCAGAGGTGACCTGTGCCTGACATCCAAGGCCATGTCCAAACCTGAGTTAATGTACACGCTTCACCTCAAGACCTCTACATCCATCAGAACTACAGTGGCAGGAGATTTCAACCTCAACACAGATATTAATAGGATGTGCTGGAGGGACAGATTCTTCAACCAGAGAGTCCCTATGCTGTGGAACAACATCCTGGTACATGTGAGGCTGAGTACCTCACTGGCTTTGTTCAAGTGAGATCTTAATCAATGGATGGGAGATTGCAGGTATGCCCCAGGGATAACCTCAGTATCACTGCTTGTCAGAGGCACAGCAATATAATGGGCAAATTATCCGTCAGAGTGAAGGTGCGGCAGACTCCACGGAACTCTGGTCTAGGCTTATAAATGCCCTAGGGCAGATAGCCTAGTATGAACCTGTGAACCTGTGAACATAGGCCTGGGGCAGTTGCTGCTATTAGGACAGTGGTCTGCAGCAAGCTATATAGTAGTAGTCAGTTTTAGCCATTGGTGTTTGACCATGGCTAATGCATGTTGCTTCTTGTTGTGGTAACAACAGGGGTGTGTGGTTATCCATGCCATTTATTGGTAGTCACCCTCATTTTGTATCTTGTTCCATGTTTTTGCACATGTACATCACTGTATGAGGTGTGACCCTGGTAGTGTCAGGGTGCTGATGTGCGCTTTGACCCTGTTTTCTATTACAGCACTGATATGTGCATTCCCTATACTGTGTGCATTTACACTGCACACATCTTGCTGTTTATACCTTTGGCATTGGGTAGCATTACATCTAGGTTCCTATCCCTTGTGATAGCTATGAGGTGGGTTTGTGTTTTTGTGGTTTATGATTGGTGAGGGTGGATGTTAGTCATGGTCCTCAGGTGTGCATATGATACATGGTATTACATTACTTAACACATGGCATTCATACCTCGGATGGTGCTGCAGGGCTGCCTCTGTCGGATGCACATACTACACTCCTGTACATTTGGAAGCAGGTTGTGTCATGTTAGGCATCCCTGTTACTGTATGAGTGAGTCAGAGTGGGTATCAGTCCCAGTGTTCCTACTGACCAAGCATATGTGCTATCGTTGCCTCTTTGCCAAGGCCAGGGCATACTGGGCACGCCTCCTTCTGCCTACTGGGACAAGGTCAGGTTGTTCCTCCTCCAAGTCACCCCTGCCTGTGGTGGCCTTGGCAATGGTGGGGATGTTTGGCCCAGCCCTGTGCTGGTCCTGCTGCAGCTGTTTCCGCAGGATCATATTATGTAGCATAGCACATATCATGATCATTTGGGTACATGTAGTTGGTGTGTACTGCAAAGCTCCACCAGACGTGTCCAGACACCGGAACCGTGACTTGAGCAGCCCAAACACACGCTCTATGATATTGCGTGTTTGTGCGTGTGCCTCATTATGGCGTTCCTGTTCGGGTGTGTGTGCATTTCTGATGGGTGTCATCAGCCACGGCTCAAGTGCATAACCAGCATCCCCACTAGGTGTCCGTGTGGGAAGTCCCCATTGGCAAATGATTGGTACAGCTCGCCAGATGCCAGATGTGGGAATCGTGGTAGCTACCAGGGCAGCCAGCACACACATTCATTATTATGCCCTGGGCATCACACACGACCTGGCAGTTGATGGAGGGTATCCCTTGCGGTTAATGTAGACTCTACACCGCTCACCAGCTGGTGCCTTGATGCGTATGTGCGTGCAGTCTATTGCACCCAGCACCTCAGGGTATCCCGCTATTTGCTGGAAGAGACGCATATTGCTGGCCACAACCTCACGGTCACTAGGGACATATATATGATCACTGACATGTGGTGACATGGCATCCAGGAACTGGTGCAGTACCCTGGAGGCTGATGCCTGTGATATCCCCATCATATCGCCAGTTGGTCTCTGAAAGGTACCTGTTGCTAGTATTCTTAGGCCAGCACATACCTTGGTTTCCACTGGGATGGGTTCCCCTCTGTTGGTTCTGTGTGTGAGGCGTGGCCTGCACAGCTCAACAATCTGCTGCAGGAGCTCTCTGTCCACTCTATAGCGCTCTACTATCTCCAGCTCATGTAACCCATGGTAGGTGACCCTAGGCCTGTATACTCTTCTCCTTCTCCTCACTCTGGGTTGTCTGTCAGCATCTGCATTATCACCAACCTCCGCAATTCGCCTATGTCTGATTATAACAGCTATGGCAGCCCCTAGCATTTCTGCTCTGAGTTCAGCTTTTTCAGGTTTCAACTCTGATAGCTTAGTTTCTGGCAGTATCTCTTGTGAGAAACAGCCTGCACTGCTCTTTGTTGTGTTTTAAGTGCTGGGTTGGGCTTCTAGTCTGCCTGTGTAATTGCCTGCTTCTAATTGTTTCCACCAATTAACTTTAGTAGTATCTTCTGGCAGTTTCCTGTATTTTGGTTGTTTCCTATTTCCTCTCTGTTTCCTGAGGGGAGCAATGTGCACACCGCTTACACACGCTCACAGTAACTTAAACGCGTGTACACATCCCTACACGGTGTTATACGGCGCACACATCCTTACACGGTGTTAGCTAGGCTGATTCATGCTAAAGCGCGACACTGCCTTACACGTGCGCCAGCGCAAACTGTTGTAAACAGTTTGCAACACGCCCCACAAGTAGAATCTGCCTTACACGCCAAGACACGCTGCAAGATGCACGTATTTCAAGAAACTTAGAGTGTAGGGATAGCGTATGCCCTCAATTTCTTGACATTCCCAGTGTTCTGTTGGGACACACCTCCCTCCCTGATGTCTGTCTGTCATCTCTTACCTTACATTGCCCTCCAATCTGGTACATTTCTTTCTATCCTTACTCTCCATGATGTCACCTAACTGTTACTCAGTTCCTCCCCTTCTCTAACTCTTACACGACTCAGAAAGTGCTCATTACTTATGTGGCAGTGTGATTCAGTATTGTAAGCCTCATTTACATAGGATTGCCTAGTAATGCTTAGTTACATATCTTACACGGAGCTTCCCCTCCTTGACAACCACTAAACGGAGGCCATATTGTTTTTGCTCTGCAAGTCCCTCCATTGACATTTCATGTAATACATAAATCCCACAATTGTGGGCTTATAAGCTTCGGTTTTCAGTTTTAGGTAGCGCACCCGTTTGCTGGTGTGCGCTACAGTTAAACACATAAATCCGTGAAAAAAAAAAGTTATATAACTTTTTTTCAACATTTTCATGCCAATGGCCACATATTTGGCCATTGGCATGCTTAATGTAACAAATGCACCCTTTATTTGGAGCTGACATAGCTCCGTTTTTAATTTTGCAGAAATGTACTCAGTTGTCAGCTGAGTACATTTCTGCAGCTAACACGTCCGTTACACGGACTGGTTTGGGCTTCGTGGATCGCTCACATACCTCATTTGCATATCTTGGAGCTGCAAATGAGGTATTGAGCATTTCCACGCCCACTCCGTGTAAGAGACGTGTTAGCTGTCTCTTACACGGAGATTTGGGCTGTTGCTGAATCAGGAGGCTTACACGGAGGCTTACACTACTCTTGAACTCCATGTAAGCCTTCCTGAATCTGGCCCATTGTTTAAACTTGGGCATTTGTCTGTGTCATATATGAACTTATGTGTCATAATAGGCTATGAGCAGGTTAAATAGTGCCTTAATTCCAGTCACTGGAGCTGCTTTAATGCAAGGCAGTGATGTGTCCTATAATGATGGTTAGCAGCAAATTTTGCAATTTTATTATTTCACTTGTCAAGTAAAGAGAGTTGATCAGATTGTAAATTGACAAGTACGGACCTGCATATAAGAGACTAAGGATGAGAAGTGATGATATAATGCTTATATTAGCCTGTTCTCTTAGGTAAGGGTTGGATCTTGGAGGGCTCCCACTTTTTGATGGGGTTTTATTACAGCCTGTTTTATGTGATGCTCAAATGTTTGGTTTTCATCAAGGGTGACCCCTAGTAGCTTGGCATGGGTTACAATTTCTGTCTTGGTATTGTTTGATGAAGGAAATGAAAATTATTTCTTTTGTTCATATAGTTGCTTAATGATGCATAAGGTAAGTTTGGATTTTTGGGGGTTTAGAAGGAGCAGTGAGTAACTTAGCTAAGTCTGATGAATATTTAATGGAGCTTCTTGGGTGTACTGTTGAAGTTTAACCTTGTTTTTGGCAGAGAAGATGATATATCATCGGCATATTGGGTGATGGTTGCTTGTTTGATTGCCAAATGCAGGTCATTAAAGAAAATATTAAAAAGTAGTGAAGCTAACATAGAGCCTTGAGGGACTTCTTTGACTACTTTGAGAAAGAAAGAGATGTTTTTTTGCCACCTTACAGAATGTCCAGATTTTTGATTGGTCCATTTCTCATAAAATTGTGTTTTTCTGGGAAATCATTGAGGACTGAAGTCAGAAAATAATGGCACACATTTAAGTTTCAGACTTTATATCCTTCAGAAAATTCATGCTAATGCACAACCTGTTATTCTATCCACTTTCTAAGTTTGTAAGAGTAATATTTAAAAAGTGTCACTATTTATAGGCCTTTGTCCCCCCTTATTTGTTCCTTTGTTCAGATTTCTTGCTGTAACAGGTTGAGAGGTATGCATGCCAAAGCATCTGCAACTATTTTGATTTATTCAACTGGTAAGTTGTCTGAGGCAAGGGTGGTAGGTTTCAAAGTTTTAAGTAGTTTTCTGATGGAGGAGATTGGAATTGGTTGAAGTTTGAGACCTAGGAAATGAGCTAGATTGCAAGTTTAAGAGTGAGGCAACAAAATGTACAAAGTGTGAGTTAAAATGGTTTGCAATGGAGTCTTCTGGTGCATCTGTTTGGGACTATGTTGGGTCATGTGGGCTGGATGTAGGAATTTCTTTATGATAGATCAGAATATCTTAGGGTTATTCTGATTTGCTGTTTGTAATTTTATATAGTATTTTTTGTCAGACTGGATTTTGGTTTTAGTAGCATTTCTAAGTTGATAGTCTTTTTGTTTGTTGTTATCAATATTGATTTTTTCCCCCGGAGTTCTCCATGCTTTATCCCTGATTGTCATGATCTTTTTCGTTTCCTTTGTTACCCAGGGAACTGAGTTTGATTTAATTCATTTGGCCCTTATGGGTGCAGCCTCATTTAGCATTTTTAGAAATGCGTTAAATAGTACAACTGCTTAATTTAAGTTGTTTATCTTTAGCACTCCCCAGTTTATTAATTTTAAGTTTGTAATGAAAGTACTTTTGTTGAAGGTGGAGAGATTGGAAGCAAGGTTATAGCAATGTTGCTTCTGGTTATGAATGTGCTCTTTTATTACATGTATAGGCAGGTGGTCACTGGTGGTGTTGGGAATAGTATTAGCATAGGGTTTACTGTCAAATGTTTAAAATTCAAAAGATCTAACATTCATTTGAGCAACCCATATCAATGACACATGAATATCAAGTGGTTCATTTCATTGACAGTTAATGCATGCAAATTGCCTGTCGAAAAAATGTGGACAACAGGGCAAGGATATACCCTTGTCAGCACTGTAGTGCGATCTTGGAGTTGTAATATATAAGTAGCAGGTGGTGTGGGGGGCACAGCCCCCCACAGGGGTCTTGCCCTCGGCAAAAACAATACTGTTAGCACTGGCAGGTATTTTTAGATTATTTAAACTTTGATATTTTTTTTCAGTATTTATGATGTTCGCATAAATGTCTTTCGATGGTATAACTGTCAACCATATGACTTACAGTCTTTTGATAGTAAACCTTAGCATTGTTTAGTTTATTGGATTTATTTGTAAGGATCCACTGTAAGATGGAATTCCTGTCAGTGGATTTCTTGTATTTGGTAGGAGTAGAGATGAGTTGGGTAAACCCATATATACATTCATGGCATTTGCAGGATTTTCATCATCTATGGTTTGCCAATCAATATTCATTCTCCTAGTATTATGGTTTCTTGCAAGATATTGGTTGATGTCCAGGAAATTCTTCAGCAGTGCTTATGATATTACCAGGGATTAAGTAAACAGTTATTATGTACAGGTTCTTATGGGTCTTGATTTTGATCAAGGATATAAGTATTTTCTAGAATTTTGTTTGTTTGTGTCTTTTGGCTTTTCCCGGTTAGGGGTCACCACAGCAGAACTCCGGTCCGCTAATGATTGGTAGTTGATATTTATGTGTCGAGTTACCAGCCCTGATGCACAACCTTCAATGAAGGCACGCCCATTCACGCATATCTCCACGCAGAAGACGCTCTAGCTGAGAATCGAACCGGACAGTGTCTTACTGTGAGGCGACACTGCTACCGCAGCACCACCACCACAGGAAAATTGGCAAAAGAACCAAGGTATTGGGAGCAAATAATTAGAGAGACAAAGGTAATGGAACGGGAAGAGGCCAAGACTTTATTTGGACTGCAGGTGAGAGATTGCCTTGTCTATTACAGATTGATATCAGAGTATAGGCAAAGAGAAAGAATTAGGGGGATCCTAAGAAAAAGACCAGCACTGGTAGAGTTTGTAGTAGAATCTAGAACAGATGCTTCTGTTAAAAAAGGAATAATTTGTAGAGCGTACAAAATATTGTATGATAACTGTAAGAATCAATCAGAGGATGTTAGAAAGGATTGTGAATAGAGATTGAATAAGCAATTATCAAAGAAACAATAGGGATATACGTATGTCTCCCAAATATGCAACAAAGTCTAGAAGATTTAGGGTCTTTGCTTGGAAGTGTTTACATAGCTATTTTTATACCCTAAGTAGACTCCAAAGAATTTTTCTTAGGCGCTTCAGCAAATGCTGGAGGTGTGATGGGGAAGAAAGAGGTAATTAGGAACATATTTTCTGTCACTGTAATGAGTTGGCAGACTTTAAAAATTGCCTGCAGACTACTCTGTCAGAGAAACTGGGTGAGCAAATTGGTATAACTAAGGACATGATTTTTTGAGCTATAATACGGAATCAATATTGCCTAGACATAGTACAGCCTGCAATTACTAGAAAATGGAAATTAAAGTCTAAACCAACTTTACTAGAAGTAGTGAATATAGTAAGAGAGATAAAACAACTGGAGCTGGGATCTTTAGAAAAGGCTAGAAACAAATTACATAGAAAAATATGGTAACTGTGGGAAGAATACATGCAAATGAGGAACAAGGTTTAAATGAAGGCAGGATTTGAATGAGCTGTGTAATGTTTGACTGACAATGACTGGATAGATTATAAGTGATATATAATGTTTGCAAATAAAATTATGTCAATATGGTTTGTGATGTATAATGTTTGCAACTAATATTATGTCACTATGTTTTGTTTTCATTTATATTAATGTATGATTGCCTGTGTCATACATGACAATTTAATAATGTGATTTCTTGTTTTTAAAAGGTTAAGAAAAGGATGTAAGTATTTTGGCTTTATGGCAAGGGGAGGGTTACTTGGGTGTAGGGGGATATTTTTTTTTTTGGGAGATGATGGCTATCCTGATTTCTTTTTATGAGTCCTCTCTTGCCTTAGAATGTTGTATACAGGTGGTAAGCTTTCATTATCATTTACATCTTGTGTGAGCCAGGAGTCAGTGATCACTAGTATGTCTGGATTGCAATATGCAATCTAGGCATGTTATTCTGGAAAATTGTAAAGAATACTTCTGGGGTTTCCTGAACATAAGTGAAGGCCAAAAAGCTGTTTTAGTGGTGGTTGTTGAGCAGGCTTAGTTTGGAGTTTAGTGAAATTCCTGTGTTTAGAATAGTCATTTGGGCCTGAATTAGGGTGGATAATAACACAAGAGTTAGATAGAGTAAAAAGAAGGTGCACGAGTGAGGTGGCTTGTATTTCATCTTGGGTTTGAAACCTAGTTTTATGCAAGGAGGAGTTGCAGTATTGGTACCCATTCTTAAAAAGGTCAATATTTGAAGTGTTGTAAAGAAGGGGTACTACAGTGAAGTATCCAAGACTCGGAGAACTGTGAAACTGTAGGTTCATAGGTTCATAGGTGTTTACTAGGCTAATGACCACAAGGGCCTTTTTAAGCCTAATCATGCATCCCAAATCTCTGACAAGTTCTGCTACCCTTGATAAGTGTAAGCATGGACCTGGGTGATGAACCATTTACAGGTTACCTGTGTCCATTAGAGACACAGGTGCCAAACCAGGGATGAATTTCTGGTTTCCCATCCAATTGCCCAAGTTGCACTTGAATTGGGTTAGGGAGGAACTCTACTTCACATGGATGAGGAACCTGTTCCATAGACAGGGTAGTCTCTGGTATAAATATCTATCTCTCCAGCAGGCCCTATTTATATCACAGGCAAGGTTTAAGTCTTTAGAACGGGTGATTCTGCTGTTGTTTAATTTGTGGGTATGCAGGAGGTCCATCAGACTGGGGTCTGACAATGCCCTGTTTGCCAGGCATCCCAAGCAACAGAGACCTCCCAAGCTGAAACGCAGACAACCACCAACCCCAACACTATCCAAATGACACACAGCCCACAAAATCAGTGTGCCACTCAACCTCAGTCCATAAGGCAAAACAACGTACCCAACACACTAGTCATAGGTGACTCTATAGTCAGGCACACTGATGTCCCACTCTCCATGCTAAACAAGGGGAAAGTTACTGTCAGCTGCCTATCAGGTGCCAGGATCTGCAACATAATGCACGCACTCAGGTCACTCCACAGCAAGTACAAATATGACTCTGTCATTGTCCATGTTGGTGTGAATGACCTGAGACATACCTCCCTGAACTACATGAAAAGAGACAAGGACGAGCTCTTGGGTCTTGTAGCCCAGGCATGTATGTCCCTAGCCCTGAGTGACATCCTGCCATCACCCAGAATGATACCACAGTACAAGGACAAAATGATTGACTTCAACAATTGGCTAAGCTTCTGGTGTAATTCTAAGGGGATCCAGTATCTGCCCCGGACGACATGGTTGACAGACCACGATGCTTTGCCAGAGATGACCTGCACCTGTCGCCCCTAGGTTTCTGGATACTGACTAAGGCTCTTGCCACCTCTATAGTGCATTTTTTATACATGGTTCAAATGCTAAATTCACCACTGTAACAGGTACAAGCAAGCCAACTCTGAGGGTAATGCTACTCAATGTTGGAAGTCTAAACCTCAAAATGCACTCACTCGCGGCACTCCTTAAAATGGATAACATCAGCATCTGTGCAGTGACAGAGACCTGGTTCAAGGCTCCAGACAGCACCCCTGCATTACCAGGCTATAATTCATACCACAGCTTTCGGCCAACTTACCTGGTCCAAAACACTAAAGGCGGAGGCATGTCCATATTCATTAAGGATATCCACACCTCCAGGCTAGTTGCTCAGCATAATGCATCTGAAATTATCCAAGTGCAACTAACACTGGGCAAGACTGCAATCCAGGTGTAGCTTGTTAGAGATCCCCCACCATGCCCCAGGATTCCCACTCTTCATTTCTTAAGATACTGGAAAATATTAAGGTACAACCCAATACCTTAATTATGGGTGATTTCAACTACCTCACCATCAACTGGGAAAACTACTCCTATACCAATTCATTTGCTCAACATTTTCTGGAATTCATAAATTCCAGTGCCTTGGATCAGCTTGTCCACACCCCTACCAGGGGCAGCAATACCAATATGGGTAACCAGTGTTCCATGCCAGTGGTTAACTCCTCACTGGTCAGATCCATCCACAAGCTAATCACCTAGACATCTGTATCCCACCCCCACCCTCCATTAACAAAACCACCATCAAAAACTACTCCAAAAGCCAACTTCGTGCTTCTTAAGACAGACGTGGCAAATTTCACGACACCCATGAAGACAAAAAATAGAGGTACGACTGCTGAATCTTACAGAAATGCACTGTATAAGCACATACATGGATTGTGCCATCCCCAAAAGAACCAATACACTATCCTCCAAAAAGAGGAAGCCAATCTGGTGGTCCCCATACCATAAACAAACTCTACAGCAGAAGGAAGAAGCTGTTGCAAAAAAGAGTAAAATCCTAAGATTGGAGGAACTCCCTGGTCAGCCTCAGCAAGAAACTGAGATCCCTCATAAAATCCTCCAAAGCCAGTTATGAAAATAAAATTGCCATTGATTCCAAAGACAACCACAAGGCATTCTACAGCTATGTCAAGAATCTCAATGGCAACACTCAGATCTGCTCTGAGTTGCAGAGCAATGGCACTAAATATACAGAACCAACCAATATTGCCAACATCTTGGCAGATAGGTTTACTGCTAACTTTACCCCCTTCTCACCCTCCAAAGGGCCCATCTTAATACCGGAAGAATGCAAAGCCCCTGTAATCACAGATGAACAAGTAAAGACCACACTCTCCAAAGCCAAGAACACAGCATCCATAGGACCAGACAACATCACAGGCTGCGTACTGCATGAACTACAGAACGAACTGGCACCCCACTTTAATACCATGTTCAATCATAGCCTCACCTCAGGCTATGTGCCTACTGAATGGCACACAGCAACAGTTATCCCACTCCACAAAGGGGGTGCCACCATGGACCCAGGAAACTACACCCCCATTTGCCTGATGAGCCTGGTCTGCAAAGCCATGGAATGTATCATCTTGGAGCTTATAAAAAAAGACATAGGTAACCTCCAAACCCTGGATCCCACTCAGTTTGGGTTTGTAAAAGGTAGATCATGTCTTTGAAGCAGTCAATAGAGTCGTAGACAAGGGCAAGGTAGTGCACACAGCCTATCATGACCTCGCCAAGGCTTTCAATGCCATCCTCCACTCTGGAATTATAGATAAACTCACTAAACTAGGCATAAACCCCTATGTCACAAGATGGGTGGCCAATTGGCTCACTGACAGAGCCCACACAGTAAAAGTAGCCAACTCCAAGTCCGACGTCAGACCAGTGACGAGTGGAGTACCACAGGGTTTGGTCCTGGGTCCTCTCCTGTTCGGCATCTAATTGTCTGAAGTGCAGGCTCACACAGAAGGTCTTTGGCTAACAAAGTTTGCAGATGACTGCAAACTGGGAGCCATAATAGAATCACCTAATGGTGTAGACATTCTACAAAAGGGCCTCACAGAGATACACGCTTGGTGTCAAAGTCATGGCCTCAAGCTCAATGCCAAGAAGTGCATTGTCACCCCCTTTGGGAAAAACTTGGTACCCATGAACTACCACATAGGTGGTAGCTCACTAAACACTGAAAGTGTGATAAGAGACCTTGGGAGACAGGTGGACAGTAGTCTGTCCTTTGATAACCACATCGCCACAGTAGTCAGGAAATCCTTCTACATGGTGCACTTCATCACAAAAGGGTTCTCCTCTAGAAAAAAGAAGGTCATTGTTCCTCTCTACTCATCCTTCATCAGACCCATTATAGAGTACAATGCCCCATTTGGCATGTATCTCACAAGACACCTACAACAATTGGAAAGGCCACAGAAATACCTCACTAAGAGGATTACCAGCCTCAAATGCTATATGCAGAACGTCTCAAAAAACTCCAGCTCCACTCCGTTACATATCACCTATTCAGAAGCAACCTCTGCCTAACATACAAAGCTATGTCAAACCCAGAGCTGTTTGACATGTTATACTTAAAGAACTCCCAATCTGTCCAAACTACATGTTCCAGGGACCTAAACCTTGTCACCACTATAAACAGAACATGCTGGAGGGATAGATTCCTGTCCCAGAGACTTCCCATACTCTGAAACAAACTACTCATTCATGTCAAGCAAAGCTCTTCATTGACTGTCTTTAAGAAAAATCTTGATGACTGGATGGGAAATAGAAAATTCACCCTGGGGATCACTTCTGTGGCACTGCTTGACAGGGGCACAGGAAAATAATTTTCTTGGGTTGTGAAAGCTTGGGAACCTTTTTGGCTAGGCTTATGTAGGCCCCAGGGCCAATAGCCTAGTGCCTACCTATGAACCTATGAACCTATAGATCTCCCCCCAAAAGCATGTAGGAGACAGAATACAGGGATAGGGCCTTGAGGCGATCTGTGTTGGACATATTACTTATGCCTGTATTCTTTTAGTGAGGAACCTCTGCGGATGTTCCAATTGTTGGATACGCCTGGTTAGGTACATACCAAAGGGGGCATTAAACTCAATGATACATCTGATGAATGCTGAATACAGTGGAACAATGACTTACTTGGACTTTGATGCCATACCTTTGTTTATAAATTTTGCAACATATAATGATTTCCTCACCACTTTAGACACATGATGATCAAAGGCTAGATTACTATCTGTGTGGTTCCTAAGTCCCTGACTACTGGGTCAACTCTAAGGGGTGTGTTGTCAATATAATAGTTACCAGTGATGGATGACTTCCAAGGAATACTATTATGTAACTAGCTTTTCAAAAAAAGGAAAGAGAATTAAATTATTTTAATTATTTCAATTATGCTTAAATATTTGAGTTGCACATATAGTACCTGTGTGGTATACTCCTTTGTACTTTTTTGCTCTTTTCCATCTGCTTGCATTTTTCAGTATGTTCTGGGACCTTATTCTTATATTTTAATTAGCAGTTGTGACAAGATTCTGTATCTGCAATATTCTGCTCTTCGATTTCCTCAAATAGAATTACTTGTAAAGGCTATCCTTATGTATTTAAACCCTGATGGGCCATAGTCTTGTAGTTCAATTCACAGTTGTGACAGAACTGTGTACTATTGCCAGATTTTGAACCTTAGTTATTTATTATTGCATTTTTCCATAAACAGTGCAACTGGTAAATTTCTTCATAGTATGATGCCTTAAATTGTAGTATAAAGTCAATAGTGAGAGAATTGTCTTTGTGCCAGTTTGTATTTTAATGCTTTAGTATTTTGCTTATCTGTGTCTGCCTCATCCCCACCAACAGATTAAGCTAGAATTTCTGAAAGATCTCCAGTATTGCCTTTATTCAATTTGATGGCTCTCTTGCTAACCTACTATTTCCACCAGTGTCTTTTATCCAAGACCTAGAGAGTAGTGGAACTGTGAGTAACTAGCTTTTTTTTAAAAGGGAAAGAGGATTAAATTATTTTAATTATTTCAGTTCTGCTTAAATATTTGAATTGCACTTATAGTGGCCTGTGTGGTAACACAACTTTGTACTTTTCTGCTCTGTTCCAACTGTTTGCATTTTTTCAATTTGTTCTGGGATCTTAGTCTTGTATATAAATGAGCAGTTAGTGTGGAGATTGTGTTTTTGTGTTTCTCCATTATTATGCACTTATATTTCCACAAGTAGAATTACTTGTAAAAGCTATCCTTTTGTATTTTAAACCCTGCTGGCCCATAGTCTTGTAGTTTAATTCACAGTTGTGACAGAACTGTGTACTGCTGTCAGATTTTGAGACATAGTCACTTATTATTGCATTTTCCTATAAACAGAGTTATTGGTAAATTTGTGCATAGTTTGGTGCCTCCGACTTTAGTAGAATGTCAATAGTGAAAGAATTGTCTCTACTCCAGTTTGTACTTCAGTGCTTTTAAATTCTGGTTATCTTTTAACTGATTAAAGTTGCATTCTATGTCTCCCCCATTCCTCACTGACACATTAAGCTAAAGTTTCTTAAAGAGCTCCAATATTGCCTTTATTTAATCGGATGCCTTTCGAGCTAGCCTGCTTGTTGTTCCCAACTCTCCCACCTTTCTGCTGTTGTTGTCTTATAAGACTGTGTCTCTCCAGCCTCCGCTGCTTATGATAATCTGATTTCCAAAGTCCCTCACCCCCCTTTCATTGCTATTGACTGCTGTATAAGTTATTTATATACTCTTCACACCTATTGTTTTTCATAGCTTGCTGATACTGAGTGCCTACCCAGCAAAGCAGTATTGCTCTTTTGTAAACCACCTTTACTACAACTTGTCTCCTGCTCATTTTACAGGAACTCATCAAAGCTTGGAGTCCAAGCCTGCAATCCAGAAGTGTTTTACTTGTGCCCAGTGCCATCCAGGTGAAGTTAAGTATCTTTGACTGGTAAATCTCACTTAATGTTATTTTGAGTGATCACTATAGTTTCCTGCTTTTATGTGTGCATTTCACTGAATTCTTTGTAAAAAAAATGCTGTTCCTCTGACTGTTACTGCTGTAAGACTGTCTTGAACGTGCCTTAGTAAGGGATCTCCAGCTAGCTGTTTAAGCGGTTTGTGGTTGGATTGCACTTGTAGGTCTCTTCTACTGTGTTTTTACATTAGGAGGACTGGGCTTATTCATTTTGTGGCAGGGGGTGTTTGTCTGGTCTGTCTCAATTGTGAAATACACAAAAGGACTTATAGTTTAGTCATTTTATTGGCCAGAAGGCTCATTACTTAGTTTTCTGTTTTTTCTGTGCCACTATAAATTTTATGTGTTTGCATGGGTTAGCAAACACCTAGAAAGAATGGTCCATAAAACTGTACCCAGTAAAGCGGCAATATAGCACAAATACCTTGTGTACCAACAAGCATAGAGAAGCCAATTGGGAGTCAAGTGGCAATACCTACAAATTTAGTAGAATTCAGTGTTGTGCAAATATTAAAATTTACTACTGCTTAGCATAATCTGCTCCAGTAAAGCACTCTCATTAGTCTGCACCAAAAAGGGATTGTAAATAGCCTTCTAACCCCAATATATCACCCCCTGTAGCTCACAAATCATAGGACTGTGCAGTATGGATATGTAATTTCCTAACTTCTCTGCAGCCAGCTTGGTGGATATGGGCATCAAGAGACAATGTAGCAACTGTCTCATGTTTAACGACAGCCACTTAATCCTTAAAGAAGCAGATGCAGTGTATGAGAGGTGTACTTATACAATGATACTGGAGGTACGTCCTTATGTCCAGAGAATGTCAGGATAGGCTCTGGCTCATTTGCAACATCATTGTACTGGATGTAGTGGGGGTACTTGGAAAATGAATGAATGAATGAATGACAGAAATATATATGTGTGTGTGTGTGTGTGTGTGTGTGTGTGTGTGTGTGTGTGTGTGTGTGTGTGTGTGTGTGTGTGTGTGTGTGTTTAACTTGAAAGCATGTTGTTTATCCATGTATCATCAAATAAAGATGCAAGCAAATAACTAGTGAGAATATTTAAACTGCTGAAAACGAGGTACCATGGAGCTCATGCTGAGGAATCTGCCTGTATTGATTCTGTATGTTTAGATCTTGTAATGTTTGACAGATAGTAACCACATTTTTTACGAAAAAATAACATAGCTTCTAATATGCTCAACTAAAATAATGCTATACTCCACAGTGGTGGACATTTTTCTCATCCAAACCATATGCATTGCATAAATAAAATGCCTAGTTGTTGAAGTAGTTACTTATCTGTCAGATTTAAATAATCTTTACACCACTTTTTTTTCTCCTGCCAATGAACCAATGAAAACAGCTTGGTACAAGTAGTTGCATATTATACTTGTTAGAATGTGGATGATGGTGGGGGGGGGATGGTAGTGCCCAATAAGGTGGCATTACAAAAAATGCAGTTATAGAGGCACTGTGGTGTTGTGGCACATGTTCCATTATGGCTAACAGGTCAAACTGCAGATTCCTTATTCTGTATTGCTGATATTTGGGCATTGCCCTTGCCTGACACACAGTGATCTCTAATTGATTATAATAAATCTAGGAGTTCTGGGGAAGATCTTCGTGTATGAGTGTGTATTGGGGGGGGGGGGGGGATCCATAGACCTTCCAAAAAAAAACTCTTATGTGCTGTTCAAAAGTCATTTTGAATAACTTGCTTCATTCAGAGTGACTTACAGTTCCTACATTTTTGATTAATTAGTCGGACTCTATTCAAGAAACATGACTCAATTTTTATTTACTGAAGTGTGACATTTCTATCTTGTAGAGTACAAAATTGGTTTCTTTGTTAATTTAAGAATATGGAAATATAAAGTATATGTGCTACAATTAAAAGATGGATTCTTTTTTGTCTTTATTCATGCTCTAATCTGCTCATTTTAACGAAATATCATGAAGATTAATTAATAATTAGTATTACTGAAACAGTTTTGTCTCCATTCATCTTTTAATCTGTGTTTTATTTTAACAATCTGTTGTCAATTTTAATAACTAATATTCCTGAACCAGAAAGAAAAATGAACAATACTTAGCAGATGCTTAAGTGTGCGTGTGCATATGTGTGTGTGTGCGTGTGCATGCATGTATGCATGTGTGTCTGCGCAACTTTGTGTCTGTAATATGTGTGTTTTAGTTTGAATGCACTCTTCTTTGCATTAACATGTTTCACAAAATTTTTGTTACTACACTTTTCTCTTGTACGTTGGCCAAACACCTCCCAATTCTGCAACACTGGAGTTTTTTTTGTTTTTTTGTTTTTTTAAATTAAGCAGTAGGTGACCAGAAACCATTTCAGGAAACTAGCGAGCAGATGTTTTGTGGAAGTTTCAAAGGATCTGTTTTTTTAATTAAGGAACTATATTTAGCTCAATACTTCCTAAACCATCCTTTTGTTATCAGGAAAGGGAGTTTAGTCACCTTGAACCATTTATTTTGATAACAAAGCTGAAGCATGAGTCTGGAAAATCTATGGGTTTTCAGGACAGATAGTGAGCGAGTGAGTGAGATCACAGTTTCTGATTAGGATTTGTAGCTTCTCCAATCTCCAGTGCATTATTAGTATATAACAGGACTGACATCTTGTTGTCTTCTCTGTTTAATACCTTATTTGATTAAAATTGCAGCATATGTGTGCAATAATTTACAAGACCATTCAGAAATAACTTAAAAAGCTTGCTATATTTGCATGTACAGTCAGGGTGCTGTATGTTAAGTGTATGAAATATGTAAACACTGAGAAATCATAGCACAGAACTTTGTAAAAAAACAAAAAAAGTTGCTGTAAGGCTGCATATGGTAGACACATCATGGGGGCAAGTGTAGAGAGTAGCATAAAAATATTTACCAAGTGCCTTGTGCATGTGTACAAGGTCTTACATGACAGAAGTCTGAATATGATATGAACGCATATAGACTGTAGCGCGAGTTCATACCACACACGTGGGTGTGTACAGGACATTTACTTATTTATTTGTGCCTATCCTACTGAACCAAGACTTATTAGACGGGACAGATGTAGACAAAACCATAGAAACATACAGTGTATGTTACAGATAAAGTACAAAGTGCTGGTAGGTAGGAATTTGTTATACAGTTAGATAGGTAGACAGCACATCAATGTGTTATAGCACAATTATAACTGTAGCAATTTTCCGATCTCAGTAATAGTAAAGCACATGTGAGAAACTAAGATGCAAAGCAGCGGACCGTGCTGCATTACTGGGGATGGCCTGCACCTGTCCCCTGTAGACTTTCAGATATTGGCAAAGATGATACCCACCTCCATAGTGCCTTTTCTTCACAATGCTAACCAGCTATAACCAATATAATGAAACAAATAAAAGGAAATATGAAGATGGTACTGATCTATGCTATTAGCCTAAACAAGAAACCACACTCCCTACAAGCCCTCCTCTGGAGGAAGTAGATGTCTGTGTAGTGACTCAGACATGGTTTTCAATGGAGGAGAATTCTCCAGCTGTGCAGGGCTATAGCATCTTCCACACTTTTAGACCAGCAGGAGGGAAAGGTGTCTCAATTTTCATTCAGAGGAGCCATCAAGGCTGGTTAAGCAGACTGATACACTACAGTTTCTTCATGTCCAAATCAAAGGTTCTTTACCACATATTGGCTTACTACAGAACTCCCTCTATGGCCCAAGAAAGCCACAATGCACATATACAAGAAATGTTGTCACTTAATATTAAATCCAATACCATTTTCATGAGTGATCTAAACTATCCAACTATAGACTGGGAAACCTATGCTACCGCTAATACACAAGCACAAAGATTCCTGGACTTTGCCAATACAAACAACCTGGAACACCTAGTCAGAGTGTCCACTAGAGAAAGATAACATCTCAGACTTTGTTCTTACTAATATGGGGGCATCTTGCACCATCCCTTGTATATATTCATCACTTGTACAAAATAAAATTGAATCCAGAGACCACTTCCACCCTTGGTAACTTTATAAATTTCTCCATGACAAACTACTTACTCCTAAGTAACGCATTGACAAGTTTAAAATCACACCAAACCCAGTTAACTCTATTGAATATGTGGAAGCATACACCACTAAACTATATCAGCATATAAGCATCTGCATAGATGCGGCTGTACCCTGTAGAAACAAGCAAAGGACATACTACAAAAACAAACCCTGCCTGATGGAAACTTAAGATCAACAAGCTTTACAATAAAAAGAAGAAATTATTGGCTAAAGTAAGAAGGGCAATATGCAGAATGATACAGCCCGTTTCATTAAATTAATAAAACAGTTCAGGTGTTTACTTAAATCTACCAATGCCAAATTCAAGGCAAAAATAACCAACCAAGCAAAGGAAAAATCAAAAGGCCTTCTTTAGTTATGTTCATAATCTCAGGAGTACACCCTGTTGGGCACAGTGGTGCAGTGGTAGTGTTGTTACCTTACAACAAGAAGTTCTTTGGTTTGACTCCCAGCTGAGGTGCCTTCTGTGCAGAGTCTACATGTCCTCCCTGTGTCTGTGTGGGTTTCCTCCCACGTTACAAAAACATGCATCTGGAGTGTTTTTCTCTGGGTCGCTGCTGAGAATTGGCTTTGTTCCCAGTCAGACTTTCCTGGTTAGCAAATAATGAATATAACAATGCACTGATCAGATTGTAATCAATGTTCCTACATTGAAGCTGAAGATGCATTTAACCTACTGGCCAAAAAATTCAGCCTGTTACCCCTCCCCCCCCCCATGTTTCTCACATGAAAGGTCCTAAAAGCACTATCAAAAGAATCAGAATCGCATTTATTGGCCAAGTATGCACTCATACAAGGAATTGGACTCCAGTTTCAGTGACTCTCCAAGTATGAATTCCAGAAATGACATTATTTATTTATTTATTTATTTACATTTGTTTACCATGAAATTCCAACTTGACACAGCTCCTTTTGCAGCGGAGGCCTGGGGAGAAAAGCTCCACAGAACAATAAATGAGCAGCAGAGTACATGAAGAACAATTGAATATACATACAATAGCAAATAATACATACTGCAGCAAACATTAGCTATACATACAATATGAAACATAGTAATGAACAGATATACCAATTATCTAGCTAGAGGCTAGGAATAAAAGAAGGATGTATATACAGATAGTACTAAGCTCAAACAGATACTGTTCTAAACTCATATACCTAAATCTTATATACAAATATTGCACTAAACTCAAACAGATATAAAGCAGATGCTCCACACGAAGATGGAACAAGCTAGAAGGGCTAATGGGATGGAAGGGGAAGGTAGAGGAAAAAGAGAGGGGATTGAGTGAGTAGTATACATGGTAGTGAGAGGAAGCTAGGTGTAAGTCAGGTGGATATGTATTTGGAGTTGAGATGAAATGAAGTAGTTAAGCATGTTATAACAGGTCTGAGAGATTGAGTGAGGAGGGAAGGGGAGGATAAAGGGTGAGCCAGAGCCTGCAGAGAAAGGAATGGAATGATCAGACAGTGTGAGGCAAAGGAGAGGAGAGGAAGGGGAGGTAAAAAGAAGGGTTACTAGTCGGGATTGGTGCATAGGCATAACCAGAGACTTTTTAAGTGAGTTTTTAGTGCAGTCTTGAAGTGATTGCAAGAAGGTAGTGTGGTTATAGAGGAGGGGAGATTGTTCCATATTCTAGATATGACATAGAAGAATAGTGCTTCTCCTGGTGAGTTCTTGGGTTTGGTCACTAGAAGTAGAGTTTTGCTGCTGGAGCATAGTGGTCTAGTGGAGCAGTAGGTCTGGAGAAGGTTTTGAAGGGATGGGACTTTAAGAGACTGGTTTACTAACTTATGGGCAAGAGAGAGTTAATTCAGGTGAAGAGGTCAAGTTCTCTAGTGAGATACAGTGGCGGCTGAGATAAGATGCACCAGTGGCAAACTTAGCAATTTTATTGTAGCAAGCCTTGAACTTGTTTAGGTCTGTTTGTCTAAGGTAGGTAAATATAGGAGAGGTGTAGAGTAAAGTGGAGATTAGGTGGGAATTGGCAGCAAAAATTCTGGCTGACTTGGTGAGGAATTGCTTGTTTCTGTACAATACACTTAGTTTTTTATGAACCTTTTTTATGGTAAGAGAAATGTGAGTGTCAGATCTGAGATTATCAATCTCAATGTCAAGTAGCTCAGGGTATTCTGTTGGGGAGATAACAGTATTGTCTTTGGCTAGAAGGCATACATACAACTGTTAAGAACAAGACAAGCAACATACATGCAACTATTAAGAACGACAAAAAAGTAAATATGTGCAATAAATACTGAAATAAACTCTGAAAGAAACAAGTATTAACAATATGTAAACAATACTGCAGAATCCTCGGAGGCTTGGGAAAAATAATACCCAACATAATAAGCTGAGTTAACTGTTTATGAAGTTGATGGCCTGTGGGAAAAAATCTTCTTATATCAACTTGTTTTGGTGCGTACTAATCTATAATGCCTGGCTGATGGTAGTAGCTCACAAAGACGGTGGCCTGGATGTGAAGGGTTGGTGATGATCTTCCCTACCCTTTTCATGACTCTGGAAGAGTACAGGTCCTGTAAGGAGGGCAAACTAGCACCAATGATATTTCCACAGACCTGACTGTTCATTGTAACCTATTTTTGTCATGATTAGACAGAGATCCAAGCCACACTGTTATGGATGAGCTGAGATCAGACTCAATGACTGATGTATAGAACTAAATCAACAGTTCCTGTGGAAAGGTTGAACTTCCTCACTGATGCTAAAAGTACATTCTCTGTTGTGCCTTTTTTATGATGGACCCTACATTGGTCTCCCACTTCAAGTCCCAGGAGATTATAAATCCCAAAAACATGAAGGATTTCATAACTGGCACAGCAGTATTAAATATAAAGAGGGGGATAATATTGTACTACCACTCCTAAAGTCCACTGTCATCTCCACAGTTTCAAGAGTGTTCAGTTCCAGATTATTCTGACTACACTAAAGGGCCAGCTGCTCAACCTCTCATCTGTATGCAGACTCATCACCATTTCTGATGAGCCCAATGATAGTTGCATCATCTGTGTATTTAATAAGTTTGACAGAGGGGTCCTTAGAGGTGCAGTCATTAGTGTAAAGGGAGAATAGCAGTGGGGAGAGGAGCACACATCCCTGGGGGGCATCTGTACTAATCATGCGATAGCTAGATGTAAGTTTCCCCAGTTTCACCTGCTGTTTCCTATTGGTTAAAAAACTTGTGATCCATTGACTGGTGGAAGCAGGAACAGAAAGCTGAGAGAGTTTAAGTGAAGAAGTTCTGGAACTACTGTATTAACTGCAGAGCTGAAGTCCACAAACAAAATCCTCGCATATGTCAAAAGCAAAAAAATACTATGTCAGCAGGTCCTGACAATATCCCAGTGTGCATCTTGAATAGCGTGAAGCATGGTTTAGACATGCCTCCTAACAGCACTGTTCAACCTTGACCTCCATATAGGTTTTGTACTAAATGAATGAAGAATAGCAGCAGTTATTCTCTTGCATAAGGGAGGACCTTCCATGGATCCAGGCAATTACAGATCCATAAGTCTGACTAGCCTTAAGCAAAGCCATGGAAAGAGTTATTGAGGAATTAATCAATAAGGAGATAGGCAGCTTACAAACACCAGACCCAACTTAGTGTGGATTCGTTAAAGGCATGTCATGCTTAATCACCCTGATGGCCTCCTTCTGCAATGCTCAACAAAGAAATGGACAAAGGAAATAGTATCTATCACCTACCTTAACCTGGCCAATGCTTTTTACACAATCACCCACTCAGGCATGAGTAGAAAAGCTTAATGAACTAGAAATAAGACCCTTTGTCACCCAACCAACCTCTTCTGTTTGACATCTACTTCTAAGAAGTGAAAAAAGAGCTTTGGACCAATGATTGAATCCCCAAAAGGCACAGACATCCTACAGGAAGGCTTGTTCTAAACAAATAACTGGTGTCAGACACATTGAATAAAGCTAAATGAAAAAACAATACATCATCATCTCCTTTAGAAAGTCAACTCTCCCAGGAACTACCACTTTGAGAACATACCCCTAAAAGTAGTCCCAGTAGTTTAGATTTGGGAATTTATGTAGACAGTAACCTTGCTTTTGACCAGCATGTGTCCACTGTGGCAAGGAAGTCTTTCTATATTGCACTGCTCATAAACAAGGGAATTGCTTCTAGATTAAGGGATGTCATTGTCACTTTTTACACAGCCCACATTAGGCAATCATTGATTACATTGCTCCTTTTGGCATGACATGCCACGACTGGTACACTTATGAAAATACCTTACAAAAAGATACAAGGCCTAAACGAAATGTCTTACATGGACTGCCTCAAAGTCTTATTGTTATATTTGGTCTTTTATAAACTGCTAAGAGGTGACATTTGCCTAGTATGCAAGGCATCTCCCAACCCATTATTAATGGACTTACTTCACATCCATAAGTCAAATGGTATCAGAAATACTGATTCCAGGGACCTAAGCCTGTTCTGCAACATTAACATAATGGATTGGATGTATATGTATATCTTACTGAGGATACCACTGCTCTGTAACAGACACCTCATCTACGTAAAATAAAACACATCCTGACCACATTCCATTCTAATTTGGACCAATGTATAGGAAATAGGAAATTGATCCCAGGTCTCCCCTGTACTATTTATGAACAGAGGCAGCTCCTAAATGCTTTGTCCCAGTGATGTGTCACTTCAAATATCTATAGAGGCAGCTCCTAAATGTTTTATTCTAAAACATGGGCCCCCTCCAAATATCTGTTTTGATGTAGTAATTTTCATGAGAGTAATATATAAATATATATCTGGGAAAGGGATAGGTAATCTAAACTCCAACAGGACAGGTTAATTTTAAGCACCAAATGGAATAATTGGCTGGGATAAAAATGGCCTGCAAGGACAGTTAGCGTAGTACTAACATATGAACCTATACATATCTGTTTTAATTTAATTTGTTCACTTCTGAACCAGACAAATGAACTGATCTGTCTCATATTTTATTTTATTTTTATTTAACATTTGTTGACCGGAAATGTCCGACTAGGTTCCACAGAGCCTGTTTTCAGTGGAGGCCCGGGGAGAAATGCTCCAGATGCATGTCTTTGGAATGAGGGAGAAAACCGAAGTACCCGGAGGAAACCCACGCAAACACAGGGAGAACATGCAAACTCCACACAGAAGGCACCTCAGCCGAGAATCGAACCGGAGAACCTCTTGCTGTGAGGTGACAACGTTAACCGCTGCACCACTGTGCCGCCATATCGCTTTCCATTATTGCCCATGCCATAAGTGTAAGGATAAATGGGCTACATATGGAAATATTAGAGTAGTAAATTAACCAGCATGTTTTGGGAAGTGGAAGGAAATTGTAGTATCTGCAGAAAGTGCATTCTCATATGGACAGAACATTCAAACTCCAGTTAGTGACAGAAGGTCAAGACTGTACTTGAGAGCCTGGAGTTAAAGTAGAGATCCTAAAAGCTGACATCTGTGGTGCCCTTTTACCATCCTTCACTTAAGGGTCTTCCACTCTTGCAGTGCATCCATCCTTCACTTAAGGGTCTTCCACTCTTGCAGTGCATCCATCCTTCACTTAAGGGTCTTCCACTCTTGCAGTGCATCCATCCTTCACTTAAGGGTCTTCCACTCTTGCAGTGCATCCATCCTTCACTTAAGGGTCTTCCACTCTTGCAGTGCATCCATCCTTCACTTAAGGGTCTTCCGTGCATCCATCCTTCACTTAAGGGTCTTCTACTCTTGCAGTGCATCCATCCTTCACTTAAGGGTCTTCCACTCTTGCAGTGCATCCATCCTTCACTTAAGGGTCTTCTACTCTTGCAGTGCATGCAACTTCATGTCATAATGAAGGATGTATCAGCCTTGGTCCAGGACACTTACCTAGTCAAAACTGAGCATACGTACTACTGACCTGAACAGTTCTGATTAAACATACTTCTTGCATAACCAACAGATAAATGCATACATAAAGTCTTCAGACATGCTATGAAAACTAAGTGTAAATAATGCATGAAGCAGAGGTTACAGAATAAACATTCAGGAGAAGTATGTTCCTAACTGGGCTTCTTGGATGTAGGTCTCTAAATTAATTTTAGTTCTAAACTGCCATGTTATGAATCTGTGCAACAAGTCACATGACTAATAAGAAGGATGTAGCAAGTACAAAAGAACAAGGTATGTGGTTTAATGATTGGCAAGGTGAAGTCATAAAGTCCATGAATTTGGTTTACACTAGCTTCTTTGGCAGTGTTGTAACTTGTTGTCTGCTGAAATATTATGGCTTTGGCTTACACTATGGTCTAGAACAGTGCAACTTGTTGCTGTCTGCAGGAATTTCTTAGTTTATATTTATACTATGTTCTAGAACATATTTGCTGATGATCCTGAGTATCATACCCTACATGTGACCTTTAAAACACGACTCTTCAATAAAGTTCTCCCAATTACTTGAGTACCTCTCACAGCTGCAGTCATGTTTTTATTACCCTTTATCTTGGGTCAGTGCTGTTAACAGGCTGATTCTAAGGAATTCAGATCACTTTCAGGACAACAGAAGAAAATCTTTTTCAGGACCTTGCTAGCATGTACAATTAAATGAGGAAAATATGTTAGCATGCAGCTTTGAATTTAAACATAGTAGAGGTTGGTTATATCCTGAATTGATGTCTAAAACATTGTCTATTGGCCTGTATGTCTTTTGACCAACACAACAGAAAAGCTAAGTCTTTAGTTTCTCTAGGCCCAGGCGTAATACCACAATAATCACAGGTTGAGAAAAGCTGTTTAGCTTTGTGAGCTTTTTGTCTTGCCAGGCAACTATCTCTGTCTTGTTGTGTGGCATTAGTCTATGAATCTAAGTTCTCCCCCTGAAGTAATATTTAGATTGTTTCTATCCCTGCCATACAGTCATGCAGTCACCAGTCTCTCCAAACTCATAACATAGAAGGTGTGGAAGGGAGAGGACTGAAGCAAAACTATCATGATGGACCCACAGAGAAGGAAATTAACTTGTGGATTTACCTTATCCTTCGAGTATGCTGGCATCATCTGGGGGTGTGGAAGAGGTGGGGTTGAGTTGGAAGAATGAAGTGTGTTTATTTGGAAGCAGCTCTGCCTTTACCCCATGGGTGGATCCACCCACCCCCAGACCTGACCACCCAGCCCCAGACCTGCCAATTACTCAACCAAGCTAATGTTCTCTGCTCTGGTATCAATAAGAATAGTAATAGTAGATTAGCCCTTCCCATGGTCATCATTTCAACCCTTCTGTCCAATGGAAGGAGAGCAGACTGAACTTCATTATTTCTCAACTGTTCCATGTCAGCTCCATCAGAATCTCAAGCCACTAGTCAAATTTTGGTCATCTGGGTCATAACCTGGTCTTCATCCCTCTATGCCATCATTTTATGAACCTTTTTAATAGTTGCATTGAGAACCATGACATTAGAGCTTATAACAAAGATGTCATGAGAAAAAAAAAATTAAATAAAATGTCCTTTCCTCCTGGGAAGATGAGATGCCACACATCCGGAAGCTACTCAAGATACAGAAAAAATGTTTTCTCATGGGCAAATGGAATCCCTAGCATTCTTTACATGTTGTGTTTCTGAGGTAATAAACATGGCTGCAAAACTTCACAAACAAACCCACGTGTTAAGACAGCAAAGTCCTATTTCTCTGAAACCACTAGGGAACTATTATTTAAACAAGACATTCATGTATATAAGCAGAGTTACTGAGTAGCTCTTCTACTCAAGTGTGTAGTTATATGTTAAGTTACAATGAAGGGATGACACTCCAATGTTAATCAGTGAAAGTGGCAGTAGCTATTATTGCTATCCACAAAACATGTCTCTGCATATGCCTATCAGGTTATGTTATACCCAATGCAACCAATGTATTCACAGAGGCAAGTCCATAGGTTCATAGGTGTGTACTAGGCTAATGGCCCTGGACCCTTAACACGCCTAGCCCATATAAGTGCTCTGGCATCATGCCACCCGACATTAGTTCCAAATGCCTCTATCAAGTAGAGCCACTGGAATGATCCCCGGGGTGAACCTTCTATTTCCCATCCACTCATCAAGATTTCTCTTGAAGAGGGCCAGTGAGGTGCTCTGCTTGACATGTATGGGAAATCTATTCCAGAGCACGGGCAGTCTCTGGGTTATGAACCTGTCTCTCCAGCATGTTCTGTTGATTGTGGTAATGAGGTTGAGGTCTCTGGAGAATGTGGTGTGGAGGGATTGGGATTTCTTTAGATGTAGGATTTCTAACAGAGCTGGGTCAGGCATGGCTTTGTAAGTCATACAGAGGTCGCCTCTTAGTAGACAATATGAGACAGAGAACAGCTGCATTTTTTTGAGTTTGTCCATGTACAACATGTGTTTAAGGCCTAGGATCCTGTTCATGAGGTACTTTTGTGGCCTTTCCAGCAATAATTCCTGTGTGGGGAATGTTCAAAAATATAGTGAGACTTCCATCAACACCCAAAATACCATCCAGTCATTGCTGTACTGGTCTATTCCACCTAAACACTCATCTGGTAAGGGTGACCCTAATTTACTTCAGGAAGACAAAAGCAATGTTTAAAGAGCATATCAGATTAGGCTGATATGCTCTTATGTATTGTCTCCTTAAGGTAAATAAAGGAATAAATGCCTGTCCCTTTTTTTAAATTTCCCCTACCATTTGTCTCTTGTTTAGCATGTTTTAAGCAGATCAGAGATAACACTTGAGGCAGAGATATGTAGCTAGGTAACATCAAAGATATACCTGTAGAAAAAGGAAATGGAAAACTGGGGAACCAAAGAATGGGAGAAGAGGAAAGGAGCAGTACAATCTGTACCAGGGAAATGTTTGAGCAGCTCAGGATGTGGGACAGCTCTCTGGGTCAGGGATCTTTATGGACTGAAGATGATGTGGGACATGCAGGAGAAAGGTGGCTTTGTGGGAGACTTTGGGAGCAGGAGATGACAGTGAACTGGCATAGAGAAGAAAGGCTAGATTGGGACTGAGGGAAAAGAAACAGGAGGCTAATAGACAAGATGAGTCAAAAAGAACTATTAAGATGAAGTAATGAAAACAGAATAATGTGGGCAGAGGTCACTAAAGGAACACAGGCAGGTGGGTAGCACAGAATAAGGTGGAGAGAACTTGGAAGAAACAGACATAAAAATGAAACAAGGAGAAGGAAACCAAGGTAGAAGGCTAGGTGTAGACAATGGTGACAAGTAATGTATGAAAGAAAGAACATGGTGTGTCCATGTAAGAGCCAACATCATAAGGAAAACTTGAGGGAACTGGTCAGGGAGAGACACTCAACCATATGGAAAGGCAGATGTTAAATGAATGAGGAAAAGTGGAGCTTTTCTTGTAGGAAGAGTTGGAGAAGAATAGGAAGAGGGTCAAATGCAGCATAGGTAAGGAAGTAGCCAGCACAGGTGTTGAAAAGGGCTGGGACTGATATAAGCTGAATGCGAAACTGTTGCAAATGGGAAGGGTAGAGGCAAGAGTTAGGAAATAAAAGAAATGAGAGCCATTATGGTGAAAGAGAAGATGATTTAGGTGGAAGGAAACTCAGTAAGCAAGGGAATTAAGACTTTTGGCAAGGGAAAAAGGTGAGTAGATTTCAGTGAAGCCAGTTTTAGGACTCAGACGTAGCACAATATGGTAGGAAGTGATGGAGATATTCATCAAAGAGAGTGTGCTCCATGTCGGCAGCAAAGACCTTTCAAGGGAGACATAGGAGGTGGTGGAAATCAGAGCCAGGGTGGTGGCAAAGAGATATCAGGATTGGGGGGGTTGGAGGTAACATTCTCAGAAATGTTACCTCTGTTACTAGCCAGCTCACTGCAGAAGAAGGGGATCAGAGAGTATAATGACTGTTTATAGAAGGAGACAATGAAGAAGTGTTACAGAAGGGTTGTATGATGAAAAGAAACCTGGCAGACAAACCAGCTGTATTTTGGTGATAGGCTCTGTCTTAGTCCACTAGGAACAGCAATGTCTGCTCGAGAGTACATTTATAATGTGCAGCTAGATGAATTATATTACTGTAACCATTGTTTTTTGTTTGTTTGTTTTTAATTGCTCACAGTCTGACATCTGAACTGTATGCATTCAGAAATGAGTATTAATGATGGGAGAGAGGTAACCTATGGAATAAAAAGTAATTGACCCCTATTGCCATTCAAACACAGTTAAACAGTCAGTGGTCTATGTTTCCAGATGGAATGTCAGTATGAATGTATGAGTCTTTACACACCTGTGTGTTGGGAAGGCTGTGAGATTGATAATGGACATGTGAAAATAGCTAGGCATTGGTCTAGTGTGTCAGGGGTAGGCTGCTTTTTAGTGTGAAACAAGTTGAAAAACATAAGTGTGAACATTACATTTTTCACCTGATCACAGTCACTCATAGAAGGTGTGTACAGTCAAACATGTTTGTAAGTGTGGGGTTCAGAGAAGGTCTAGAGTATAAATGTGACTGATCTCTGATGTTGTTTTATCACAGTGAAATAGTCATTGTTCAGTTTAAGTAAAAGCAATGTCAGTATGTGGGTATGCACACATATTGGGAGAGCTACTGGAAGCATGTGAATTAAGTATCACTAAAGTCCTAGTTTGAAGACATTTCAGGTCACCTCTTTACAGGCAGAGTAAGTGTACTCAATCAGAACAGGTATATTCAGCCGAGACAGATTGAGGATGCAAGAGTCTGAAAATAGAGTCTGTGATAGTTAATGAATATAGTGAAAAAAAACAACATATGTGGCTTCCCTAGTGTTAATTTATTATAATTTCATAGCATCCCTACTACAAATATTTTCAATTAATTTCACAACAATATCTGCACTTTCTTTTTTCTCACACTAGCATGAGTACCACATAAAATCATAATATATTGTGTTTTTATATGACAAGAACAAAAACCTCAATTTATTAGTCCCAAAAAGCAGTGCTTCCATATATATGAAATGTTCATTAAAATGAAAATCTAGCCCTAACCCTAATACTATCTCTGCCCCTAACCCAACCCTACACCTTACCTTAGAAAAATACTTCCTGTAACACTATTACAAGACAACACATTCAAACATACACCACACACAGCACAACAGATGCACAACAATAAATACATTCCTGCTCCTTACCTCACAAACATAGCCCCAACTCATCACATCTATATATCTATAGACTGTGTGTTTGTGTATGCGTGCAGCTATATATTTATAGAAATACACACACACACACACACACACACACACACACACACACACACACACACACACACACACACACACACACACACACACACACACTACACTAAAGATATCCTGCACAGTAATCTTTACTCTAACCCAAACCTGTAAACAATTGCACACACATTCTCACCCTCTAATACTAAAAATGTTGGTTTATTTTAAACTTTCAGCATTCAACCAAAACACACACTTACTAACCACATTCCAAATTCCTCTTTCTAGCAACATTCAGTGAATAGACTTTGGTATCATGGATTTGTATCAATTTAATTCAAATCATGTAAGCTTTATTTATTTTCAATCTGTACCCTTTAACAAGAAAGTAATGCCAGTTTTTGGTGTTCTGATGCAAACACACACACACACACACACACACACACACACACACACACACACACACACACACACGCACACACATGCACACACACACACACACACACACACATACACACACACACACACACACACACACACACACATATATATATATATATATATATATATATATATATATATATATATATATATATATACACACAAAACACTCTTTTGATACACTGGTTAATCCCAGGAGTTTTGCTAAGTGATGGTTTTATACTGTGCTTATGAGTTTAGAGTTATGTTATGGTAACTTTTTCAATACATCCCTATATTGATGACTGTGGTTCTTTCTCTATAAGATTACCTTTTGCTAACCTGTTTTCAGCTTACATTTCTAAACTTTTTTTTACCATCTCTCTATACTTATGCTTTCCCCATATTCTCTTGCTCTGACTCAATGCGGTCCTTCCTCCATCTCTTTTTTTAGCAAGTATTAACTTCATTGCCTCAGTATAATATGGCAGTTTAGAAGAGTTTTTCGTTTTCCTTTCCTTTCAGAGCATGGGTTCTGTACATTCAACCCAGATACTGCATAAGCTATGCCACAAGGTCCAACTCCCAAACATTTTCACTGAGAATTATGTCTTTGTAGAATGTAATGGAATTTAACTTGAAAAACCTCGCTGTGTATTAACCTCATCTAGTTAAATACATGTCTGCCTGTGCGAGAAATCAGTTTTTAACACCTCCCCTGACAGAGTTGTCCTTGCACTTCAAGGACCACTACTAAGTTGGACACTGTCCTTTCTCTTGACAGCTAGATTATACTTTATATACCAGTTACTTAGTTGTCCTGACTGACAGGTTTCTGCATTCAGGAAATGAAAGGAAACCTGTTCTACTTGGTACCTCTCTCTCTTAATAGCTTTGTAGTAGCTATAAACTGATTACTCCTTGTTATAATTTGATCTGAGAATGGATGCCTGCTATCTTACCCCAAATTCCTAATCACCCCCTCTTACTCTACAATTATACTTCCTACACACACACTATACTTGTGACTCCTATTCCATAACCCTCCCAAACAGCTGTTTCTTTTTACCTAATTCCCAACTTCCATCAGTCTTTTAACACCAAAGGGGGTTGGGAGGGTGGCCTAATGGTCAAGGTGTTTGCCTTACAAACATAAGTTACAGGGTTTGAATCTCACAGGGGATAACTGGCTAGGCTTAAAATGGCTCACAGGGGCAGTTAGCCTAGTACTAACCTATGAACCTATGAACCTATTCCCAACTACCTTTTCCCTTCCACACTGCTTTGTATTGTAAACAGATTCTGACAAATATGGATGGAGAATTTCCTACAGTTTCTCCTGCCAGTCTGGTTGATATGGGCATCCTGAGACAGTGTAGCAACTGCCTCATGTACACAGACAGCCATCTACTACTACTACCTAGGAACACAATTTGTGAGAGATGCAATTACATTAGGAACCTACAGTCCAAGCTCTCTCCCCCTCAAGTCAGTATATCTGGCACCAAAAAGGTTGTCAACACAATCACTACACCTCAAACACCACCCACACCTACACAATACACACCTACATATGTGGAGGTCCTCCACATAAACATACCCAAACAAAGGAGACCTACGATCTCCATAGCCCTCCACACCACATACCATGCATAGTCCACAGACCTATGCCTTACAGCCACTAAGGCTTCCCATAAACCCAACATTAGACAAATATTAGACATAGGAGACTCCATTGTGAGACACACAAATGTGCCCCTCACCTTGCTGGATAAGGAGAAAGTCATGGTTAGTTGTCTGTCAGGTGCCAGAATCTGCCGTATCACATACGCACTCAAGTCTCTCAACAACAGGTACTGTTATGATTCTGTCATAGTCCATGGTGGCATGAATGACTTGAGATGTACCTCTCTGGACTATATGAAGAGATATATGATTGAACTCGCTGATTATGTGTCCCAGGCAGGTATGTCCCTAGCCTTAACATCATTCTGCCATCACCCAGAGTGATGCCTCAATACAAAGAAAAGATGATTGACTTTAATAATTGGCTTAGTTTCAGGTGTCATTCCAGGGGGATCCAGTACCTGACAGCCTAGGAAGATATGATCGACAGACCATGATGCTTTGCCAGAGATGGCCTGCATCTGTCTCACCTGGGCTTCAGGCTTCTGGCAAAGGCTCTTGCCTCCCCTATAGTGCCTTTTTAGGAAAAAGTGATGAGGTTAAAACTGCCAACATGAACATTTCAACAAAACATAAATGAAAGGTCATGCTGCTACACACCAGGAGTTTAAACATGAAACTGCACTCATTGCAATCTTTCCTAGCCCTGAAAAATGCTGTCGTTGTACAGTCACAGAAACCTGGTTCAAAGCTGCAGAGAGCACCCCATACTTACCTTGTTACTCAACCTATCATGCATTTGGACCCCAAACTGTGGGCAGTAAAGCCAAAGGAGGTGGGGTTTCAATAGACATACACACCTCCAGGCTGGTCAAACAGTATAATACACAGGAGACACTCCAGGTGCAGTTAACCATTAACAAGACTCCTATTCAAATCATAGCTAGCAAAATCTGACTCAAGATGCCCAATCCGTCTATTTGGACCTGTTCGAATCTATTGAGATACAACCCTTTACTCTGAACTTCCCAAACATAGATTGGAAGAACTACTCATGCCAGAACACAAATGCATAGATATTCCTTGATTTTGTCAATGCAAATGCCTTGGAACAGCTAGTCAGTACCCCCACAAGAGGTGATAATATCTTGTACTTGGTATTAACCAACATGAGTAACCACTGCAGCTTCCCTATAGTATCATCCTACCTGGTAAGATCCGACCACAATGTGATCACTTTCGAAGTCACTATCTCCCCCAACCCCCCTCAAGTTAGGCTCAGACATAAAAACTTCTCCAAAGCTGATTACAGCCTCCTGAGAGATGGTATAAACAGCTTCACAGCCCTCTCCCCCTCTGTAGGAACTGGCACCAATATCCAAAACTACACAAAAGCACTATACGAGCATTTATATAGATGAATGGAATCAGGAATACCCGACAGGACTAAGCAAGGAAGAGTAAACCTGTCTGGTGGACATCTGCAATAAATAAACTCTATAACAAAAGGAAAACATTGCAGTCCAAGACCAAGAAGGAGCAGGTGCCCCGTTGGAAGCAATGTCTCCTTAGCCTGAACAATAACAACCACGAAAAAAGAAATAAAACTAATAAAATAGCAAAAAAAAAAACAAACAGGTACCACTGCCACTAAGCATTTTATTTATTGAGTGCTTTCATCAGTACCATACTGACTTCTTCAGAACATCAAATGCCAAAATTCCCATACTGTTTATAACATGCCACAAAGTCACATGACTTTCCAATTAACAACACTTGTTTCTTAAAAAACTACAATAAAAAACAGTGCTGAAAAAAATTCACCTTATATACATGTAAAAAGAATTAAATAGTTTTCAAGACATTAGTCCTGACAGACGGGATCATGTTGATTTTAGTACCTAAAATAACAGTGATGGACAAGATTATGATATCCATATAGATTACCCCGTCTGAGGAGGTCAGAATGACTAATGAATCAGAGGAGGGAGCCAGTTTTAAAACATTATTCTTAACATACTTAGAAAAACCTTAAGAAACTTTCATTTAAAACCATATAATTAATATTTTGAACACATTTATAAAGCAAACTCTGCTTTCAGTTTGAAAACACAACTAATATACCCAGTTTCATTCAGACCTGGGGGGTGTTGGCGTTACATAATAATTGCCACTTCAATTCATTGTATTCAACTTATAAATCCCGTGGACCGCCCCTTGGTCCTAGATCTACCCTATCAATAGCTATATGTTTAAACTCATGTGTGCCAAAATCCTTGATATGTTTTGCCAGGGCATTGTTCTCATCCTCCTTAAGTATATCATATTGATGTTGGTAGATCCTCTTCCTGAATTTGGATTTGTCTTTCCAATATAAAAACCCTGACATTCCTGACACTTTGCAAGATATACCACCCCCATACTCTGACAATTAAAATTGTGCCTTAGTGTAACAATTTTACCATTTAAAATTATCACCTCAGTCCCTTCTAAAATGTGCTTACAGTGCCTGCATTGTCCACATTTCCTCATTCGTCCTTCCTGACTTAATTTTAATGGCCTTTCAATGATAGTATTTAAACAGCGATTGTTTTTGTACACAACAACTGGATTTTGTCCTACTTTTTCCAATTCATCACTATCAGTTTTAAACACATTTCAGTTGTGTTGTATAATGTGTTTAATACCCTGAAAATGAATATTATAAGGCAAAATAAAGGATTTCTGGTACTCAGCACTCTCTAACATAAGACTTGGACCATTTATCCTATCTGGTCAGAGAAGACTCCTAATAATGGGACAAATTGTCCATTCAACCTCTTTCTTGCCACTTCGCCTAAAATATTGTCCAAAAAATCACCAGGATAGCTTCTGTTTACCAACATGTCCCTCAGTTTCGAACATTCATCATAATAAATGTTGTCAGTACTAACCATACATGCTACCCTTACAGCCTGCCCTTTTACAAGTGACTTCTTTTGGTGCAGGGGGGTTGCAACTGTCAAAATGGAGGAGAGAATTAGAATATGTAGGTTTCCTGTAGATGTTTGACTCAAACTGACTCTCCACTCTATTTTTCTTCAAAGTAACATCCAATAAATGAATCTCATCCTCCTGACCTCCATGGTAAATGTCAAAAAATTGGTACTGGAATTAATATACTCAAAAAACTGCTCCAATCTTGCCCTACTGTCATTCCAAGAAATTATAATGTCATCCAAAAAACAACCGTATAAGGACCAACAGTTGGAATAATTGATTCTCGAAAACAATGAAATTGTTTTCCAATATAGCTTCCATCAAAGATCTAAGGATAAGGATCTTAGTATGTTCCATCCCTGAATTCTCACACAGGACGCTATAAAACAATTCCAACCCCTCACTGTGTGGAATGACTGAGATCACAAACAACAATGGTTACAAACAAGTTGTCAGCATACATATGATTGGAGACCTTTGATTAAAAGTACCTGTGCCAAGTGAGGAATCCTTTTGTATGGGTATCTATATATTTTGCAAGGGGATAGGTCTTAGAAGCTTTTGCATTGACTATTAATCTAAGAGGGGGATCTAAAATATTTTTATGAATCTTGGGGATACCAAATATGGTGGGGGTCCTGAGGTATAGAACCTTCAAATAACCTTTATCCATCATAGATATCTGTTAGTTTAGAGCCATCTAATCTAGCATCATGTCTATTCTTTGATAGGCTATATTCCTGTCATTAATGGGTACCTCTTTATATGTATTGGTATATAATAGCCCTAACATTTTATTGATGTATTTGTTGGTATCCATAGCCACCAGGCCCCATCCCTTGTCTGGTTTTATAATTCTGATGTGATTCAATTCATGTATGGCCCTTGATAATCCCCTCTGTTCATTATTAAGGTTTGAGATCTGGGAACACTGCGGTTTTCTTCAAAGGTGACCTCTTATTTCACTTTCACTTAATTTCTCAGAAACATTGAGTATTAGATGAGAGCGGGGGATTAAAAGTACACAAGTTTAACATATTGTTGCCCTGTGATTGTCAAAACAGAAAAAACATATTAACTTTCCTTACAAAATACTTTAGTTGGATCAAGGTTTCATCCAACCTACCTGGTCTCACGGGAACAAATGTAAGTCCCCTATCAAATAAATCTGCCCATTCAATAATCACCTCCACTTCACTGTAATTAAAAATCTTGAAATCATTTGCTGAATTACAAATAATATTACACTTAGTCAGCATCTCTACCACCTGTTCCTTCTCCCCTCCCCCTCCTGGTCGTAGACTGTCTCATATATTGATTGTCCCTGAACTGCTGTTCGGAATCCCCAAAAGACTCCTGTTGCCCCCTCCTCTGATTCATTAGTCATTCTGACCTCCTCAGAGGGGGGTAATCTATAGGGATATCATGATCTTCCCATCACTGTTACTTTAGGTACTAAAATCAACATGATCCTGTCTGTCAGGACTAATGTCCTGACAACTATTAGATTCTAGCCTGCAAGGTGGTGCTAGATAAGCTTTCCCAGCTTCATAATTGTTTTTATCACAAAGCAATTTCTTCACGTTTTTATCTTTCAACTCAGAAATTTTCTTATCAATATCCTGAAACACCTTGGTATAATCATCAATCTTAAGTTGAAAACATAAATCTGAACAAATACTGTTATTCAAGTCATTAATAGAATCATTAAATAAAGTCATTTTCCTCTTGTTATCCCTAATCAACAGTTCAAGCAGTTCACAGCCTTGTTTGTTAAACAATTCTAATAATTCACAGTGTAACACTGAGCCAGTTACTAACCATTTGGGAACTTCCAGCTCCTTACACCTTTTCAAAATTGCTGTCAAAGACCAAGAAGGAGCAGATGCCCAATTGGAAGCAATGTTTCCTTAGCCTGAAAAAGCAAATAAGAACACTAGTGAAATCCTCAAAAGCAAACTTCATGTCCAGATTGGCCACATCTGCTAGAGGCAATCATAAGACCTTCTTTACATATGTCTGCAATCTCAAAGGAAGCACCCAGATCTGTTCAGAACTGGTGGTCAAGGGCACCACATATACAAATGCCATAGATATAGCAAACTTGCTGGCTGATAGATTCAGTGAAAACTTCACCCTTCTGTTCCCCCATCAGTAAATCAGGACATCCCAGTACCTGCCCCCTTCCCCTTATATCTAGGAAACAGGTCATCACTGCTCTCTCAAAGGCAAAAAATACAGCCTCCATTTGACCTGATAACATAAATTCCACCAAAGTGCAGAAAATACGATGGGTAACGTCCACTTTAAAATAATTAAATTTATTATATCCACTCCAAGACAGAAACGGCCAATAACAAAAACAGTTAAAGCATGAACGCCTTCGTAAACACCACAAGCGTTTTCATCATTTTTCCATAAAAGAAGAGAAAGAAAAATATTTTGATATTAGAAATGATATAGACCATAAGTGTGAGGACTTAGTTAATAGGAAAATAAAAAAGTTGGAGAGGGATATTAGGGAATATGACAGTCACACTAGTTATCCTATGCCAGGAAGAAAACACTTTAATTATAACAATGGAAATAAATATAATATTGATGAGTCCAATTTTGACAATAAAGAAGGTGAAGTGTACTTTCATGGAGAAGAGGACCAAAATTACGAACAAGCCTATCTACCTCTACGTAGATCTGAGAGGCTAATGAATAAACAAGGCCTACAACAGCCAAATTTTTCCGGGGGGGGGGAGGGGGAGGGGGAAATATTAAAGAACACCCACCCCAATATACATAATTTTGATGGGATTGTAGTGGATGGAATCAAGTACATGTACAACAGTTTTACTATTTATAATTTTAGTAATCTTGAAATAGAAAAAGAACATTTTAGTTTATTCTCCAAAGGGTTGAAATTTTTGCCATACCAAAAATGGGATATAACCAAAAGTTTATTGGACATAAAATTTTTTTTTAAGAAAGGTGAATTTAAATATTATGTTTCCTAACAAAAGGGTCAAACCTAATGGAGAATTAAAATGGAAGAGTGCTTATAACCCTCCTTTGCACCCCCAGTTGAAAAATTTGGAGAAATTAATAGAAAAGGAGGTGAGAAAACAAGAAAACAATATAGGGTACAAGTCAAATTTAAGTAAAAAAGAAAGGGAATTGATGTATGGAATAAAGGAGAATAGAAATACCAGGGTGATGAAACCTGATAAAAGGGGTGGAGTGGTATTTATGGACAGCATCCTATATGAGAGTAAAATCAGTACTATTTTATGGGATGAATCCAGATACTCCATAGTCTCCTTGAATGAAATAAATATAGCTTACAACAAAATCGATATGAGTTTGCAAGATATGTTGAATAAAGAATTAATAGATTATAACACTTTCAAATATTTAAAAGTTGATAAACCTAGAACCCCCACAATATTTGGTATACCCAAAACCCACAAAAGTGAAAGTGATCCCCCCTTAGACCGATAGTTTCGGCTGAGGGGTCAAAGACATATACGTTAGCCAAATATGTTGATAAGAAATTTAAAAATTTATGGATGAGAAGGACTAACATATTAAGAGATTCCTGGGATATATTGAGTGAGATTTCCGATAAATTATATCTGGAAAATCTCCTTTTTATTACTATAGATAATATAGATTTGTTTTCCTCCATCCCTTATAAGGAAGGTACTGAGATGTTTGAGGAAATAGTATATGGAGATCCTTCATTGACACATAATGAGAAGTTAGCAACTATATGGCTAATGGATTTAATTTTGAAAAATAATTTCCTTTATTTTAATGGGGAATTTTTTCAACAAATACAGGGGGTAGCGATGGGGGCAGCGTGTGCCCCTACCTATGCAAATTTAATTCTGGCAAACTGGGAGGAGAAGCATATATTAAAGTCTGAATTTAACAATTGTTGGACCCTATATCGAAGGTTTTTGGATGACATAGTGATTTTTTGGACAGCGGGAAGAGAAAGATTTAATGAATTTATGAAATATATGGGTGATACAACTAAGTTCTTGAAATTTACTTTATCTGATGCCAACTTACAATATTTAGACATAGAAGTATACAAAGAAGTTCTGATGAAGCCTGTAATTTGAACGGGTGAAAGCGCTCAATTTTTTGATTTTACGGCTGTATCATGTTTTACAATAAACTGTGGATTTTATGGTCAAAGTGTGCTGCCTGTATTTTCGTTTTAATTGGTGGAGGTTACTGGTATCCCAAGACTACATAGCTGGTGGCATAAGCTGTATCTTGTTTCATTTAGTATATAAAGAAGGACAGAGTTTAAAGACCAAAATATTTAGGAAGGCTACTTTCTGTAATTCATTCTTACATTATGAAAGTGCACATCCTATGCACTGTAAGAGAAACATTGTGAAAGGACAGTTTGTCAGAGGTAGCCGCATGACAAGTTCAGATGATGATTTTACAAAAGAATGTGAGTTATTGGAAAAAATGTTCCTAGAGAGGGGTTATCCCTCTAATTTTATCAGACAAATAAGGGATGAAGTAGAGAAAGGGAGACTTGATAAATTTTGTCCCATTCAAAAAAGGAAATAATATAACAAAGGGAGTAGGAATATTAAGGAACAAGAGGGGGATGGATTTCAACAGGCCTTAATATTAGAATACAATTGCTTAAATAATAGGATTAAAAATGTTTTTTTGAAAGAGTGGGAGAGGTTTGTCTCCCTTTCGGATATAGAGAATTTAGTCAATATACCACGGAAAGTTATATATAAGAATTCACAGAGTATCAGAGCCACAATAGAAAATAAATATAAAGTAACGTCCAATAGGAACAAGGTAGGCACATAAAAATGTGGACATTGTACTCAATGTACATATATTTTGAACAGTGATAGTTTTTACTTGGAAGGTAGAAACAAGAGGTTGAATAGTTCTGAATACTATAATTGTGAATCCAAGGGTATAGTGTATTTAGTTAATTGTGAAAACTGTGGATCCTTCTATGTAGGAAAGATGGAAAGTATGTTAAAAAGAAGGATCTACGAACACACATACAAAATATCAGTGGGGAAGGAAAGCAATGCTTTATTTAAACATTCAAAAGTATGTCCAAAATACAAATACAGGTTCATGGTTTTAGAACAAGTAAAAAATGATAACGGGGGGGATTATGGGAGGAAAAAATAGAGTTTAAAGAATTATGGTGGCAAGTAACTCTGGAAGCCGACAAACCCCCTGGTTTAAATGATTGTATTTCCATTGTACCACTATTAAAATTAAGGTCTGCAAAACTTTGAATGGGAAAGGGGAATAACAATAATACAAATAACCACTAGAGGGCATTGGGAACACATTTGAACATTGACATTAACACTGAACATTTTTAAAGGTTTTAATGGTTTTAAAGTTTTTAATATATCAATTTATATACTCAAGTGTTTTTAATCAATACGCATGTATATAAATGAATTTTAAAGAGATTATTTAAGTAATATGGTAATATAATTGGTTGTTTTTTCAAAGTATAAAGTGAACATTTTTTATTTTACTTAATGTTTTTGGCAGCTATTACTATTGGTCTATTTAAACGAATTACCAAGCTTTCATTGGTTTTGGCGATAGAGTAATCATATAAAATGGTGTAATTAAATATGCTGGTCATCTGATGAAGTCAATTTTAATGACGAAAACACTTGTGGTGTTTACGAAGGCGTTCATGCTTTAACTGTTTTTGTTATTGGCCGTTTCTGTCTTGGAGTGGATATAATAAATTGAATTATTTTAAAGTGGATGGTATCCATTGTATTGTCTGCACTTTGGTGGATTTTATGGTTTATTTGTGCAGTTAATCCACTTATTTTTGACATATTGGACCTGATAACATCCCAGGCTGCATCCTACATGAACTCAGGCAGGAACTTGCAGCACCATTAGTCACCCTATTCAACCAAAGCCTGAGTACTGGCTTCATCTCAGCTGAATGGAGGGCAGCCACTGTCATCCCTTTACACAAAGGTGGAGCATCCAGTAATCTGGGAAATTATAAACCCATCAGCCTAACTAGCCTGGTGTGCAAGGCCATGAAATGGATTATCATGGACCTCATTAACAAGGACATTGGCAACCTCCAAACACTTGATCCCACACAGTTTGGCTTTGCCAAGGGGAGGTTATGTCTGCTAAATTTGGTTGACTTCTTTGAGACAGCCACCAAAGCCATGGATGAGGGGAAGATGGTGCACACCACCTACCTTGACCTGGCCAAAGCCTTTTTTCCCTACTCGGGCATAATAGATAAACCTTCTCAACTAAGCATCAATCCATATGTTACCAGATGGGTAGCAAACTGACTCACTGATAAAACCCACATAGTCAAAATAGGGGAAGCCATCTCAAGCAGTAGACCCACAACAAGCGGCGTACTCCAGGGTCCGGTCTTGGGGCCTCTCTTATTTGGGATATACTTTTCTGAAGTGCAGGCCAAAACCAGTGGGCTATGGCTGACCAAGTTTTCAGGTGACTGCAAACTGGGTGCTGTCAACAATTCCCCTAGTGATGTGGACATCCTCCAAGAGGGTCTCACTCAGACAATTGACTGGTGTCAGAAACATGGCCTCAAGCTGAATACCAAAAAATGCATCATCATCCCCTTTGGTGAGAGTGATGTCCTCACAAATTATCACATTAATAGCAATGTCCTAAGCATGCAATCAGTTGTGAGAGATTTGGGCACCCTGGCTGATAGCAACGCGACTTTTTACCACCATGTTGCTTCCGTTGAACAGAAAGCCTCCTACATGGCCCACCTCATAAGTAAGGGTATCTCATCCAGGGACAAGGAGGTCATAACATCCTTATATTCTTCCCTTATAATGCCCATTATTGAGTACAATGCCCCTTTCAGCATGTACCTCGCAAAGCACATCCAGCAGCTGGAGAGAGCACAGAGGTTCCTCACTAGGAGAATCCATGGCCTCAAACATCTACCATACACATATAGGCTAAAATCCCTATCCCTCTACAGACTTCTCAGAGGTGACCTCTGTCTGACATACAAGGTGATCACGGATCCCATCTTGATGGGACTGCTGCATATCTACAATTCAAGCTCCACTCGAGTAACCCACACACACGGCCTCAACCTGGTCTGTGACATCAACAAGACTTGTTGGCAGGACAGATCTGTGTCCCAGAGACTCCTTCATCTATGGAATAGACTCCCTCTTCACATCAGAGTACCTCTTTACCCCTTTTTAACCATAACCTGGATAACTGGATAAGAAACAGAAAATATAGCCCTGGGAGTACACCTGTGTCCTTGCTGGACAGGGGCATTGGGTGCTGATTTGTCTAAACATGGGCTAAACTCTTGGCTAGGCTAATAAGGGCCTCAGGGTCAATAGCCTAATAAACTCATAGGATCCTATGGTACATTTATAGTCACACCCCTCCCTATCAACACCTATCTATTCTACATTGTATCAACTACATTTCCCATATAAACCCTCACATCTTCCTATTTTACCTACATGTTCAAACTGTAGTCTTTTAAACCTCCCTATTCCTTATATTCCAGAGAAGATAATAGGACAACCCAACTCTCTTCCCTCATAAAAAATACTTCTTTCCTACCTACCTCCCTTCTATTAGTTTTCAATCTCCACCCCCATTAAATATCCTTCTACCATGCAACTTCATTTGCCTTCTTGATCCCTACATCCCTACTCCCTGCCAACTATGACACAGAGATGCTTATATTTAATGGTGCTAGTACTCAGCTTACCCTTTAGCCTTCTGCTGGTACTGGGCCATCTTTCATCCTACAATGACTCTATAATAGCTCTCAAGATATCTCCAACTCTCTCCCAAACACCTATTCAGCCTTCCTCCCTACACTTTCACACATCACACCAAACCCATTTAATGATGCCCCTCAGCTTTACTCCAAATATAAACTGATTGACTCTATTTCAGGTTAGACCAAAACAAAATTAAGTGGGAAAATACTCTCCAAAAAACAAGTATCAGTTATTACCCAGAATATTAAAATCCTTCTAGGAAGAGCCATTCACCCTAATCCTGCCCCCATCACAATGCATATCAAGACAATTCTCTTCCACACACACTTCTCTAACCCTACAGCAGTCAGTCCCCAACCCCAGTAATCTAACTTTTATTAATTTATTTATTTATTTTATTTTACATTTGTAGACCGGGATAGTCCGACTGGATGCATGTCCATTTTTAGCGGAGGCCCGGGGAGAAAAGCTCCAAGGGTAAGCAGATGCAGCATTACATAATACCAGCATTACATATTACAAACAGACTATTTACAGAGATTACATAAGTAAGCAAGTTAAACAAGTTCCACAGGTTACAGTTAATCCTGAGCGCAAGTCAAGATTAAATTAAATTACACAGTAAACTGGTTAACAGATTTTTACACATTCTAGAGAAATTTAGCCAGGCTTGATACATTGACATGGCCAGTTAAGTGACAAATATTGTTTGAGTCTAGTTTTAAATTGACCTAAGGTGAAAAGTAAGGTAATATCAGATGGAAGAGAGTTCCAGGATCTACTTACAGAGTTTGCAAAGAGAGAATCACCGGCTGTGTTATTAATTTTGCTAGTCTGATTTAGTAGTTTGTTGGAGGATCGAAGTGGTCTAGGATTGTTATAGGGGATGATAATATTTTTAAGTGTAGGAGTATGGTCCGGATTATAGAGGATTTTATAGGCCATAATCAGTTGGTTATACTGGATTAGGCTGGGTAGTTTAAGCCACCCAAGCTGATTTAGACTAATGCAATGATGTGTCCTAAAAGGCAGCCCAGTGGCAAACCTGGCAATGTGGTTGTAGCAAATTAAGAGTTTGTTAAGGACAGTCTTGTTTAAATTCGAGAGTAGAGGGGATGCATACAAAAGGGTTGAAAGAAGGTGAGAGCGAGCTATGGCAATTTTAGCTGGAGGGGTTAGGAAGGCTTTTATTCTGTAAAGAGACCCTCATTTTTTATTGATGGTTTTGATAGTTTGGTTAACATGTAGGTCAAATTTTAGATTATTGTCTATGATGACACCTAATAGTTTTGTAGATGGGTCAGGGGTGATTATTGTGCCATCATTGATTTTATGGTAAAGGTGAAAGCGGTAGACCTACGTGTTGGTGAAAATAACAGCATTTTAGTTTTTTTTGGATTTAGGATCAGATGATGTTCAGAAAGCCAGTTTTCTATTGTATTAAAGGTGGTTTGGGTAGCTGACCATAACTCTACTGGAGATGTGGCTGAGCAAATCAGAGTAGAGTCATCAGCATATTGGATACAGCTGACCTTTGGGATGACAGCATAAAGGTCGTTAATGAAGATGGAGAACAGCAAGGGCCTTAGTATAGAGCCTTGTGGTACTCCAAGGGTGTTATGTAGAAGGTTAGAGAGTTTGTTCTGCCAGGGGACAGCCTGCCTTCGACCATTCAGGTAGGATTAAAACCAATGAAAGGCTCCAGTATCTAGACAGAATGTTTGCAGGGTGTGGATTAAAAGTTTGTGATCAACCATATTGAATGCCTTTGAAAGATCCAAAAAGAGGGCTGAGGATATATAATTATTGTTGTGATTATGGTTTATGGTGTTGTTAATGGCTAGGAGGGCTGAAGTAGTGCTGTGATGAGGATGGAAGCCATGCTGAGTGTCTGCCATAAGGCGATTCTGGATTAGGTGGTGCATGAGTTGCCTATGAATACATTTTTCCATAATCTTTGCAAGTGGAGAGAGTATAGCTATTGGCCTATAACTGGAGAATTCAGTAGAGCTGCCTCCTTTGTGAAGTGGGATTACATAGGATATTTTCCAAATGGTGGGAATTTTAGCTTCTACTATGGTTCGATTGATTAGTATTGAGACGGGGTAAGCAATAGCATCAGCTGATTTGTGTAGGTACTCGGCAGGGAGTTGATTAGCAGAAAGTGTAGTGGGTTTTAATTTTTTGATCAAGGTACGGATAAGTGAAGTGGTGACTGGTTGGAAGCTGAGCACGAGTAGGTTTCTAGGGGTGCTACTTTCAGGACCAAGGGAGCTAGGAGGTAGTTGACTAGCTAGAGCTTGAATTGTCTCAGTAAAGAATTGGTTAAAACTATCAAAAACATCTTCAGGGGTTTTATCAATAGTAGCAGTAGGGATTGGGGTTGAAGTTTGTCCAGGATGTAGTAGATTATTTAAACCTGCCCAAAACTTCTGAGGATTATTTTGATTTACTGTCTGTAAATTACAGTAGTATTGTTTTTTGTCTTTTAAAATTGATTTTTTGGTTTTGTTCCTGGATTGCCTGTATTTAATGTGATCTTGAGGGTCTTTAGAAGAACGCCATAAAGCCCATGCTTTGTTTCTAATGGTAATTTTGAGTTTAGACTCTATAGAAAGCCATGGCACAGTTTTTGCCTTGGTTCTCTTTGAATGAATAGGTGCATGCAAATCAAGGATCTCAAGGAATTTGTTGTTACAGTATGCTACTGCTTCCTCTAAGGGGAGGTGTTTTAGAATAGACCAATTACATGAGTTTAGTTCTTGTTGGAATTTGTCCGTGTCAAAGTTTTTATTGTTTATAACCTTTCTGAGTAAGGGCTGTTGGGAATTAATGGCTTTGTGCTTAATTACATATGTGAGAAGGTGATCGCTTAGGCCATTAAGGAGGGTACCAGAGGTGTACAGTTAGGGGTGACTATTTATGAGTACTCAGTCAAGTATACTTTCTTTTTGGTTGGGTTTACCGATCCTGGTAGGGGTGGATATAATTTGTGTAAATGCATGCAGGTTAATATGGGTGGTTGGGGTTTCTGAGGAACAGGTGCCCCAGTCTATGTTAAAGTCTCCAAGTAGTAGGGTTTCTTGGGGGTAGTGACATGATAGCCAGTGCAGTATATCTTCAAATGTAGATATATTGTTACCTGGGGGAATTTACATGCAGATGATATTAATGCATTTATTTTTATTAAGTTGCAATTTGGTGGCAGTAATCTCTGAGTTATTAATCTGAGGTGGTTGTATTACATCTATGGTGACATTCAACTCAGATTTATAGAGTACGGCTACCCCATCCCCCTTCCTCGAAGCACGATCCAGCCTGTGTATGGTTGTACCCAGGTGGTAACACTTCATTGTCTTTAGTGTTAGGTTTTAACTAGGTTTCAGATAAACAGAGAATCTCAGGGGAGTGGACATCCAGAAGTGCATGCAATTCATGTACCTTGTTATTAATGCTTCTAATATTGAGATGACAGACTAGGAGAGAGTTAGTTGACCTATTAATTTTAGGTTTGTAGCTTAGATTGCAAGTAGAGAGGGTATGTATAGCTAAAGTGAGTGGGTCAGGGTTGGGGTGAATATCACCACCAAGTATTAGGTTGAGTCTATACTTGGTGATGAACTTTAGGAATTTGTTTATTAGTTTGTGGTAGTGTCTGGATCTAGAGCTAATGTGCCTGGGATTGAGATGTCGATAGACTGAACAAGATGTTGGATAGGATCTGGTACTGTAAGTATGGTTGAAGGTGGAAGGATTTACAGCTGGGGTGATAGTATGGCCTTTTGGGACCTGAAATCCCATGAGAAACTGGTTTTCATACAAGGTAAGGAGGTATGGGGTGAACTAGAGGGGTAGTAAAGAGGAGTATATCATTATCTGAGATTCAGCTAGTGAGTTAAGGAACTGTTTTACCTGGTAATGCAACACCACAAGATAGAGTGGTGAGGTAAAGGTACTGGAAGGGGGATGGGAGAATGCCAGATGAAAGCTAATAGGTGCTATAAAAATGTAGGTAGTAGAATGGGGGTGGGTGGAATTATCTCACATGAAAGCAGATAGGATCTAGAAAGTGGGGGAGTGGCTATAATACCACAAATTTATAGGTACTGGGGGCGGGAGGAAATTGGGGGCAGGGAGGGGAGCGAAGAGAGCCCGAGTGTAGCGAGGGCAAATGTAGTGGGGCTATTGCAGTTTACAAGATTTCCTAAGGTGTCCTAAAGCTATAAGGTAGGTATTACAGCTCTTAATGTAAGAGTCAATTTACTTAAGTTACAGGGGAAGGAGGCAACCACTCAAGTAGAAACAAAGAGTCCTATGGCTGACCAATATGGTGACCTGCTTAATTACACAGCACTGTAAGTGAAAGCTTAACAATGCTTTTTGTGTGTGCAACCTACTCTGTTTAAAGGGGAACTGTAGAGTTCAATCTGTTTAAATGTTGAGAGAAACTGATTGCAGTCCTGTAGACACCATTTTGTAGGGAACTGTAGAGTTCAATCTTTTCAAATGTTGAAAGAAACTGATTGCAGTCCTGTAGACACCATTTTGTAGGAAACTGTAGAGTTCAATCTGTTTAAATGTTGAAAGAAACTGATTGTAGTCCTGTAGACACCATTTTGTAGGGAACTGTAGAGTTCAATCTGTTTATATGTTGAGAGAAACTGATTGCAGTCCTATAGACACCGTTTTGTAGGGAACTGTAGAGTTCAATCTGTTTAAATGTTGAGAGAAACTGATTGCAGTCCTGTAGACACCGTTTGTAGGGAACTGTAGAGTTCAATCTGTTTAAATGTTGAGAGAAACTGATTGCAGTCCTGTAGACACCGTTTTGTAGGGAACTGTAGAGTTCAATCTGTTTAAATGTTGAGAGAAACTGATTGCAGTCCTGTAGACACCGTTTTGTAGGGAACTGTAGAGTTCAATCTGTTTAAATGTTGAGAGAAACTGATTGCAGTCCTGTAGACACCGTTTTGTAGGGAACTGTAGAGTTCAATCTGTTTAAATGTTGAGAAAAACTGATTGCCGTCCTGTAGACACCGTTTGTAGGGAACTGTAGAGTTCAATCTGTTTAAATGTTGAGAGGAACTGATTGCAGTCCTGTAGACACCATTTTGTAGGGAACTGTAGAGTTCAATCTGTTTAAATGTTGAGAGAAACTGATTGCAGTCCTGTAGACACCATTTTGTAGGGAACTTTTGCAGACATAAATGTTAGAACTTTTGCGGACATAAATGTTAGAAGCATAAGAAATAAAATTGCTGCTACATGCCAGGATTACCCAACACAAGCCTGATATTCTGACTATAACTGAAACTTGGCATAACCCCAGCATAAACAACTCTGAAATTATACCTCCCAGCTATAATGTTATCTGCAATGACTGTATAAGGAGGAAAGGTGGTGGTATTGCTTTAATATTTCCAAACACCTACCACATTTCCCCTTACAGCAAACCAATGCCAAAATGCACTTCAGCAGAGCCTCTTATTACTTTCCTAAAATTAATAAAATATAAACAAATATGTATTAATGTTCTCTGCATCTCACCTGGTGACAATATAGCTATACTGGAAGATATCCTATTTCAGATATTCATAACATTTCCATAAGAAATAATACTACCAAGTGATGTGGATGTCAATTAGCTGAACAAAAACTTTAACCCCATACATCTAGCGTGACCCTATTTGGTTTCACACAACTATTTAATAGCCACACACATTATAGTAAAATATCAAATTCCCTTGATTCTTGTCTGGAGTGCAGGGAGTGCCTTCTGTGTGGAGTCTGCATGTCCTCCCCGCAGTTGGGTGGGCGTTCGAAAGACATGCGTATTGAAGGTTGAACGTCGAGCTGGCACCTTGGCATTCGTGAAAATCTACTGCCAATCATTAGCGGACCGGAGTTCCACTGTGGCGACTCCTAACCGGGAAAAAGCGAAAGACAACAACAACATCAAAGTCCCTTTTAGTCTGGATCCTAGTATAAGACCCTAGCTTATCCACCAACTCAGGTACAATGTCTGACTGTCTCAGTGATCATCTCCCAATCTGTACAATCAGACATCTCACACATCCACTTAAACAGCATGTTATGAAACAGCATACAACCTTTCTACGATTAATCCAGAAATGTTCATTACTAAGCTATCATCTATTAACTAGAACATCCTAAAAAATCCTCCCCTTAGATGATGCTCTAAATGAATTCAGTACTACCTTCTTGAATATCCCAAACAGTCTTGTACCTCCCAGACGGAAGAGACTGAAAGCAAATAATGTAATTTGGCTGCCCAAAAAGAGTAAAATGCTAATGCAGGATAGAGAAAATCATGGAAAGAATGGCTAGAATATAAAACACCACAATATCTTGAAAACATCAGAATGCGTCGCAATCATACTGAAAAGAAAATTAGTGAAGACAAAAAAGTATACTAGAATAACTTTCAGAATAATAATGAATACAACCATAAAAATTTCTAGACAGCCATTAAATAAATCTTGCATCCCAACCATAAATTTAACCCTAACCATTCTCCCAATAACTCATCACTGAAAACTGCAATACAGTTCAACTCTTATTTCATAGATAGTTTAGCTTCTTTAACCAAGACACTTCCCAAGAAGGCTGAGAAAAGCAAAGCTCTCTAAGAATGCTCTAAATGTCTTCTACAGAGGTGCCATAAAGAGCATTATCACCAGCAACTGCACTGTATGGTTCAGTAACAGCACAATGGCTGAAAGGAAGAAGCTGCAGAGAATGATAAGAACAGCAGAAAAGATCATGGGCACTAGGCTTCCTACCTTACAGATGCTCTTTGAAATGAGATGTAAAAAGAGGTCCTACAAAATACTGAGTGACACTTCTTATCCAGTGTATGGTTGGTTCACTAACTTTGCATCTGGTAGAAGGTTACGGAGTATCTGCTGCCAGACCTCCAGATTCATGAACAGTTTTTATCCAACTGCAATAAGACTCATTAATGCAGACATAAATCTGGATGTATAAAACTATAATAGGTTGTTATTTTCTAATTCTTTTCTTTTTCTTTTTTTTCATACAGTAATTCTATTTATTTATTGCATACTAAATTAATATATTCTCATTCAAGTGCATTTCCAATCATTTCCTTATGTCCAATATCACCCAATCTGACCTCTGTGTATACCGTACTTTTCATGAGTTAATCATCTAGGAGTAAGTGTTGTCCAGTGTATATAAATAGTGTACAAGCATGTGCATCAGCTACCTAGATATTTAATTTTGCACTATAGTTATTGTTTATTCTTTAATACCTGTCATATGTGTCTTTTTATGTTTGTTTTCTCCTGTAAAAGAGCTGACACTTGAAATTTTGTTTAGGTAGCACTTGCGTTTCTTAAATGACAATAAACTTTCTTTGAATCTTTGAATCTTTGAATCAAGGATTCTCCAACATCTAATCCTTACCCTGCCCAGCAGCCATGTATAACCACATCCACTTTCACCTTCTAACCTGTGCCCACATCCTATATAAAACTACTCTTAAACAAGCTCAAATCAAGCTGTTCTTCACCTGATGACTTTCAAAGTGAATACATTAAAATAGCAGCTGATAGCATTGCTTACCCTGTCTCAATCTTTATAAATAGGTCAATCCAGGAATCCCAAGTTCCCACTCTCTCTCTGGAAGAAGTCACACATTATCTATCTGCAAAAGAAGGGAATTCAACAGACATTGATAACTTTAGGCCTATAGAAATCTTATCCCCCTCTCTAAATACATGAAAAATGTATTTAAAAACAATTGCTAAACTTTCTCCTGCAAGAATAACTCCTATCCCCCATACAACATGGCTTCTGTCCTTCTCACAGTGCTAACTCTGTACTTCTAACCTATACAGACACTGTCAGTAAAGCTATAGATCATGTCAAACTAGTTTGTTTATCTGTTTGTCACAGCAAAACTTTTGCTTCAAATGCTCTCATTATGTCTCTCACTTCCCACCCTTCTACAGTTTTAATGCTACCTATCCAATAAGTATCAGTCAGTAAAATGTCGCTCTCCGTACCTCTGAGGAACAAATGTACCACAAGGCTATATCCTTGGTCCCCTCCTTTTTAACATTCTTAACACCTTCCATACATCCACACAACAGGCCTCCATAATACAGTATGCATATGACCTCACACTTATATGGACATCTGGAAACTTGGGACACCACCAAAATTTACTCAGGAAGCTTTAACAGCAGCTGAAACATGGCTTTGTAACTCAGAACTTGTGGTCAACCATAACAAAAACAAACTACTGTTTTTTTTCACCAAATCCCTCTCTCATACAAAAAAAAAATTAAATTCCTCTCTCTTGTTGATACAGCCAAATTTAGCTTTGGAGAAGTTTTTCATGGTGGTTACCTTTGTTGGGGAGGGGGGGGGGGTGAGAGGGATGTGGATTTCCAAGGTGATTAGCTTGTGATCGGATCTAACCAGGGAGGAGTTGACTATTGGTGTAGAGCAACGGTCGCCCATGTTAGTAATGACCAGGTCAAGTATGTTGCTACCTCTATTCAGGGTAAGAACAAGTTGGTCCAGGGCATTGGAATTAATGAATTCCAGAAAGCGTTGGGCAAGAGTACTGGTACATGTGTATTTTTCCCAGTTAATGGAGGGGTACTTGAAGTCACCCAGTATGATAGTGTTAGGTTGGACCCTAATATTCTCCAGGGTGCTTAGGAATGTGGAGTGTGAATCTTGGGACATGGTTGGGGACCTATAGCAGGCTACGACCTGAATCGCTATCTTACCCAATGTTAGCTGTACCCAAAGTATCTCAGATGCATTGTGTTGAGCTACCAGTCTGGAGGCATGCACATCCTTTACGAATATGGAAAAAACATCGCCTTTGGAGTTTCTGTCCAAGTTCTGGGGCCGACAGGTGTGGAATGAGTTGTAGCCTGGTAGTGCAGGTGTGCTTTCTGTTTCCCTGAACCAGGTCTCTGTTACAACACAAATGTCAATGTTCTTCATTTTAAGGAGTACTTTGAGTGAGTGCATTTTGAGATTTAGACTTCTAGTGTTGAGCAGCATGACCCTCAAATTGCATTTGTTTGTAGCTGTTACAGTGGTAATTTGGTCTTTGGAACATTGCCTAAAAAAGACACTATAGGGGTGGCAAGAGCCTTGGCCAGTATCCGGAACCCCAGGGGTGAAAGATGCAGGCCATCTCTGGCAAAGCATCGAGGTCTGTCAGTCATGTTATCCCAGGCAGACAGATACTGGAGCCTCTTAGAATGACATCAAAAACATAGCCAATTGTTGAAATCAATCATTTTCTGCTTGTACTCTGGAATCATTCTGGGTGATGGTAGGATGCTGCTCAGGGCTAGGGTCATACCCGCCTGGGCTACCTAATCTGAGAGCTCCTCCATGTCTCTTTTCTTGTAGTCCAGGGAGGTAGATCTCAAGTCATTCACACTCACATGTACAATGACAGAGTCATATTTGTACCTGTTGTTGAGGGACCTGAGTGTGTGCGTTATGGGGCAGATCCTGGTGCCTGACAGGCAGCTGACTGTTACTTTCTCCTTATTCAACCTAGTGAGTGGGACATCAGTGTGCCTCACTATCGAGTCACCTATGACTAGTGTATTGGGCATGCTGTTTTGCCTCAGGGGATTTGGTTGAGTGACACACTGTTTAGGAGAGTTATGTGTCTCGTGATTAGTGTTGTGTTGTGGTGGTCGAGTGCATTTCTGGCTTGGAGGTCTCTGCTGTTTGGTTAGATTTTTATTGAGAGCCTCTGTGAAGGTGGGTGTGTGGTTTATGTTTTTATGTGAAGGCAATGCTGATGTGTGCTCTGGAGGGCTGTGTGTTCCATCTGGTGTGGTGCAAGTGTTGACCTTCTCTTCTTGACCAGTTATTCCAGTCTTGGCTGGAGAGTGCTTGGCTTCCAATTTGGATATATAAGTGCATCTCTCACAAGTCTGAGTGTTGGGGGGTAAGAAGATAGGGTTGTCAGTGTACATGAGGCAGTTACTACATTGCCTCAGGATGCCCAAGTTCACCAGGTTAATAGGGGAAAGCACAGGGAACTGACCTTTAGACATGCCTGGAGGGGTGGGCATTAATAAGTACTGGGGCTGTTTCCTTGTAGAACGTTTAGTGCTGGTAGCACTTTTGTATACTACCATAATTGCTACAAGAAGTCTGGTAAAGTGCTAAACTACCAAGCTAGTAAAAGTGCAGGAGAGGAGAGAACTAGCAGATCTAAGGGAAAAATTGAAAAACAGACTTTGGCAGTGCTCAGAAGCTTACAAACAGTCCTGGATACAGCATATCTGTTTCTGGGCTAGACTAGTTACAGGAAAGGTGGGAAAGAAGCACAGATGTGGGCTTTTAAACCAGAAAGTAGAAAGAGATGGAGAAACTGCCCAAATGGTCAATAAACTACAATTGCTGTGCCAAACACCACTCCTCTTGTGATAGATAGGCTACCTAGTACTTACCACTCCCACTGATAAGCTAGAAGGCTTCCCTCCAACACAGAAAGGCTTGGGGGGCTCAGAAGCTTGCAAATAGTCCTGGATACAGAAAATCTTTACCTCCAACACAGAAAGGCTTGGGGGGGGGGCTCAGAAGCTTACCAACAGCCCTGAATGTAGCAACTCTGTATCTGGACTAGACAAGTTACAGGAAAGGTGGGAAACAAGTGCAAATGTGGGCTTTTAGAACAGAAGGTTGAAAGAGATGGATAAAACTGCCCAAACAGCCAATAAGCTACCATTTTTGGGCCAGGAAACACTCCTCTTGTGATAGGCTACCTATTACTTACCACTCCCACTGACATGCTAGAAGGCTTCCCTCCAACACAGAAAGGCTTGGGGGCTCAAAAGCTTACACACAGTCCTGGATACAGCAAATATGTACCTGAACTAGGCTAGTTACAGGAAAGGTCGGAAACAAGTGCAAATGCAGTCTTTTAAACCAGAAAGTTGAAAGAGATGGAAAACTACCCAAATGACCAATAAACTACAATTTCTGAGTGAGAAACCACTCCTTTTGTGGTAGATAGGTTACCTAGTGCTTACCACTCCCACTGATAAGCTAGAAGGCTTCCCTCCAACACAGAAAGGCTTGGGGGCTCAGAGGCTTACCAACAGTCCTGGATACAGCAAAACTGTTTCTGGACTAGACTAGTTACAGGAAAGGCAGGAAACAAGCGCAAATGCAGGTTTTTAAACTAGAAAGTTGAAAGAGTTGGAAAAACTGCCCAAATGGCTAATAAACTACAATTTCTGGGCCAAAACCCACTCCTCTTGTGGTAGTTAGGCTACCTAGTGCTTACCACTCCCACTGATAAGCTAAAAGGCTTCCCTCCAACGCAGAAATGCATGGGGGGGGCTCAGAAGCTTACCAACAGTCCTACGTAAAGCAAGTCTGTATCTGGACTAGACTAATTACAGGAAAGACAGGAAACAAGCTTAGAATTATTATTTTTTATACAGAAAAGCAGCTAAAACAGCAGTAAATACAATTCAAATGCACTGCAGGCTAGCACACTTGAGTGTGTAGCAATACTACGGCAAATACAGTTTAAATAAATGCAATTAAATTAATAAATGACTAAAAACAAGTGCAGAAGGGAATAAATTTGAAGGCTACTAATAAGCAGTAATAAGTGCAGAGTAAGAGCAACTGAACAGATAGCATGCAGAATAGCAAGCTAAGACAGTTACAATAAGAACAGCTGAATAATAAATATATATATATATATATATATATATATATATATATATATATATATATTTTTTTTTTTTTTTGAGGGAGGGAACAGAGCAGGATTAAGAGGCTACAGGGGTTGTCCTTCCCAAATCCTCTCTTTGTATCTTTGTACACAGTGGATACAGCTGAAGAGATGGGACTAGCAGGAATGCCTGAAATCACAATATGATCTCACTGCACTCAGTTAAGGGAGCAAATGAGATGGGCCCAGAAGGAGTATCCAAATACAAATTTACAAGATGGGCGGGCAATTTCAAAGCCACCAAGATTAACAACAAAACAAGAAGAGGGAGGGACAGCAGGGAACTAACTATAGAGACAGAGAGACCACAATTTTCAAATCAGTTAATATTCAGTGAAAAAAAAAATAAAATGCAGTACTATATGAAAAAGTGCAGATAAAAGTGTACTTAAATTCGCTTATATGTCCAGTTGACTGCAGGTAGATCTTAGCCAGCCTAAGCTCAGATATTTTAGCAGAAATAACACAAGATCTAACACTTATATGGCAACACAAACCCTCTAGTCTAGGAACTAAACACAGAATATCAATGAAATGAAACTCCGCCCTACTGCTACCAATGGCTAACTTCTAACAAGTTCTCTGTAGAGACACAGAGACCACAATTTTCAATTCAATTAATATTCAGTGAAAACAAAATAAATAAAATGCAGTACTATATGAAAAAGTGCAGATAAAAGTGTACTTAAATTCGCTTAGATGTCCAGTTGACTGCAGGTAGATCTTAGCCAGCCAAAGCTAAGATATTGTAGCAGAAATAACACAGGATGTAACACTTATATGGCAAAACAAACCCTCTTGGCTAGGAGCTAAACACAGAATATCAATGAAACAAAACTACCCCCTACTGCTACCAATGGCTAACTTCTAACAAGTTCTCTGTAGAGATACAAAGTCCACAATTTTCACTTCAATTAATAGTCAATGAAAAAATAAAATAAAATGCAGTACTATATGAAAAAGTGCAGATAAAAGTGTACTTAAATTTGCTTATACATCCAGCTGACTGCAGGTAGATCTTAACCAGCCAAAACTCAGATATTTTAGCAGACATAACACAAAATGTAACACTTATATGGCAAGACAACCCCTCTAGGCTAGGAGCTAAACACAGAATATCAATGAAATGAAACTACCCCCTATTGTTACCAATGACTAACTTCTAACAAGTTCTCTGTAAAGACACAGAGACCACAATTTTCAATTCAATTAATATTCAGTGAAAAAAATGCAGTACTACATGAAAACGTGCAGATAAAAGTGTACTTAAAATTGCTTATACAGCCAGTTGACTGCAGGTAGATCTTAGCCAGCCAAAGCTCACATATTTTAGCAGAAATAACACAAGATCTAACACTTATATGACAAGACAAACCCTCCAGGCTAGGAGCTAAACACAGAATATCAGTGAAATAAAACTACCCCCTACTGCTACCAATGGCTAACTTCTAAAAAGTTCTCTGTAGAGACACAGAAACCACAATTTTCAATGTAATTAATATTCAGTGAAAAAAATAAATAAAATGCAGTACTATATGAAAAAGTGCAGATAAAAGTGTACTTAAATTCACTTATATGTCCAGTTGACTGCAAGTAGATCTTAGCCAGCAAAAGCTCAGATATTTTTTAGTAGGTTTCAAAGAGTGAGATAGCAATAATATCTAGTACAGAGTGTAGAAAAGTTTTGTTTAGCTACATTCTTGGCATCTTGACATGTCATCAGCATTTACTGGCTCTCTTACATGATCAACTGATTTTATCTGTACCATTTGAATGTCTTATTTATGTTGCTCACTAAAAACTAAAACTAATGTACATGCTATACACAAAAGAAAAACAGGCATAGACACCTTGTTGAACACAATAACTCACCTAATACACAATGTAAAGCCAAATCTTCACATACCTAAAAAAATAGTAACAGAAAAATAAATACAATCTGCATTTCATAGACAGTACACTGTAAAAAATAAATAAGTAGATAAAAAAAGAACTTTACCCAGTGCAGATACAAAATCTGCATACACATTTCCCCAGGAAGCAACATTGCTCACCTAAATCAACCTAACAGAACTTAAAACAAATTTTTATTCAAATGAAAGAAGTTAGAATAAAACAAAATAAAATCTGACCATGTATTACATTCACTAAAATGAAAAAAAGTTATTTCCCATATAGGATGTGTAAAATATGGTGCACTATCACTTCACTGACAGATCAAATCTTCACAAACGATATGGCCAATAACATACTGACAAAGATTTGAATTGCCGAAAAAGTGATAAAAACAAAGACCAACTTACCTGTATGTTTTTGCAGCAGGGCAAGCCCCCTGCACCCCCACAGCCCCTACAACTTAACTATACCAACACCTTGATCACAATACAGTGAGGAAAATGGCAAATCCCAGGTTCCACACTATACGTCGATCTCAATACACAATTGTCGGCAATTCGAATCTTCTGTGATATGGTCTCAGCCATATCCTCTTCGGAGATTTGAACTTTCAACAATGTGATAGGGAGCTGTAAAATATACATACAACCCTGCCCCCCCCCAAAAAAAACAGGGTTACCTACCTAAACTAACTCCCAGACTTGAAATTAATTTATATTAAAATGAAGATAAAATTAAATAATGGAAAATGAGTGAATATACTATCTGCAACTAGCTGGTCAGAAAATTGCATTGTTTACTATACAGCTCTGTATGTAGATATTTAAGCTAAACATAAAATAACTAAACATAAAGCTACATTATAAAAAATAAAAACAAATCCTAGTGGTGCAACACTCACTAAGCTACTAAATACATCAACAGATTAACTGCCACTAGAATAACTAACTAACTATAGAAAAAATTTCAGAACTAGAGTACAAAGCCTCTCATAAAA